>NC_053163.1:114389873-114670519 GCF_016835505.1 Polypterus senegalus
TAGAAATGACAATTTATCTGCTGTGGCCAGGTGTTACGTGGGTGTCAGCTTGGCCTGGTGCAGCCTCTCGGTCCTTGATAATGAGAATCCTGCAAGCCTGATCACCAGGAATCGCACCACATGGCCGTAGTGCCACAACTAATGCTTCCTCACAATGCAGCTAATATGCCTCATCCAAGACTCTGTGGACACAAAGTCAAACCAGCAGTACCCAAGGATTCTCTGAAGACACGGTACCAAAGCAGTCCAGTCTTTGTCTCAGTTAACTGGATACAATCCATGTCTCACAACCATATAGAAAAACAGGAAGCACCAGGACTCTAAAGACTTGGGCCTTTATCCTTTTGTAAAGATATCAGGAGTGCCACACACCCTTTTCCAGTGACCTCATGACTTTCCCATGCTCTCCCAATCTGTCTACTGACTTCATAGGAAGAGTCACAAGAGACCTGAATGTCACCTGAATGTAAACCTCTCAACAAGATCGTCACTCTCTCCGTAGGCAGACACACTGCAGATGGCTGTGCCCAAGAAGTCATTAAATGCTTGAATCTTGGTTTTTATTAGGACACTCGAGAGCCCAGACACTCTCCCCCCCAATCAGAGCCTCCATTGACCAAAATTGTAGCATCATCGGCAAAGTCAAGATCAGTGAATCTTTCTTCACCAGCAGATTCCCCACAGCCGCTGGACTCCATGACCTTGCCCAGAACCCAGTCCATACATGCACTGAACACAGCAGGAGCAAGACAAACTCCAGAATCAACTTGGGAAAAAGCAGAGGATCTGCCTCATCTCTGCACAGCACTAACAGTACCAGTGTACAGGCCAGCCATGATATCCAGAAAATTCAGGGGGATCCTGCAAAGTCTCAGGATGTACCACAGGTCAGCTCAATCGACAAAAATCGATACAGGCTGTAAAGAAACTTTGCCAATATTTGTGTTTGCACTTCATTAGGACCCTCAGTGTCAGGATGCATTTTTATATGGCCACTAAATAGAGATTATCCAGGCAGCCTGTCTAAGTTGGTGCTTTCCAACATTTCATCTCTCTGTTTATCAGAATAAATAAGTTATCCAGTCTGAGACAAGGTGTAATTTGCAACTGCCCTATAATCTCTGTTTGCCATTTTAAATGAGTTTCCTGGGCAGGCGGTGTTGTGAATATGAAGTTTCCTTCTCTAGGTTATCAAGTTGGTCTGGCTAATCAGTTGCTGGTAGACATTTTGTCAGCTTACCAGCACAGATTAGTTATCCAGTCTGACAGAATGTAATTAGAAAACACCCCCTGCCCTCTGTTACCCAGCTTTCGTATGTTTAAGTGAGTTTGCCAGTGTCAAATGAAGAAGACAAGAATGTTGGAAAGCTTGAGGGACCCAAAGGTGAGCAAAGTATAATTGAAATGAATTGTAAAAAAGTAAACACGCAGTAAACGATGAGACGTCTTCTTTAGACACCACTCTGTCATCAATTGGCCCAAAGATAGTGGAGGTGCCAGATTTTGGGTGGGTAGAGCTGAAGTGGCGAGTTCAGGAGGTTGGAAACCAGAAGTGTCATGTCCGTCAACTGTTCTGCAGAGGCAGGAAGAGAAAAGGCATTGGGTGACAGCACCACCCCATGGCTTGGAGTGGAATTATTAGTTGATGAGCCCTCAGGTTGTCTCTCAAGCACATGTGTGTGGCACCAGTGTAAAAAAAGATGTAATTTTGTGATGGTGCCACCCTGCTTTCCATGATAACTGAACTCACAAGTCAGTGGAGGCATAAAGTAAATTGTAGGTGCAGTTAACTAGCATAGATGAGCTAACCTTGGTCACCTAAACTGAGAAATCTGCATGTCTGTGTTTAACTGATTCTCCTGGGCTGAGGTGTATCTTGGGGGTGCTTTGAGCCAGCTTCTGTCCATCTACATTGTCGGTTTAAGTTGTCTCTGATAGACAAGTCATTTTCCAATTCTGCCTTCATAGTATAGATGACGAATTCAGGCTGAGGGAGGTATAATTGAGCGCTACCCGCTTCCCTCCATTTAATGACTCTGCCAGTCTAATGAAGGCAGAGCACAGAGGTGGTCCAGTTAAGGTAGTGTTGGTGAACAAATGTCATCTTGCTCCTCTGTTTACTAGAACAGATAAGCTATCCGGCTTAAGAGGTATAATTTGGAAATGCCCTTTAATCTTCATTTCCCACTTTAAATGAGTTTGCTGGTTTAATGGAGGTATAACTCTGAGGTTTTTCCATGTGGCCTCTCAAAGCAGCCTGTCTATGGTAGTGCTGGTGAGGATTTCATCTTCTCATTTGTTTACCAGAATAAATGAATTATCTAGTTTGAAAGAGGTATAATTTGAAAGAGCCCTTTAATCTCCATTTCCCACTGTAAATAAGTTTGCCCATCTATTGGAGGCCTAACCGCTTATGATTTATCGTATCCATTTATTGCACGTTATCCTGAACCATTTTCATAACTCTTTATATCCTATGATAGGTTTTTTAGTACATTTTGCTATAATTTCCTAGTTAGAATTCTGCTTTAGAATAGTTGTAAACATTTCACAGCTTTTCCTGGCGTTGTCTTTTTTTCCATTTATGTCGTCATTTTCAATAGCTGTTGACTCAACCTTGCAATGGCAAAGCCATCTGGAGGTGCAAGGCGCTCATGTCATTGGTGCGATGGGATAAAAAGTCCTTAAGCATGTGAGTTTGCAGATAAATCTGTGTGATCATAGACATTGCTTAGGTATTTGTTTCCATTGAAAGAGGTTTAGTATCTGTGTAAAGACTTTGATTTTTTGGCCAGTGTTTTGAGTTTGATCGTATAATACAAAACACTACGGTTTATTTTTGTATAGCCCAAAATCACACAAGGAGTCACGCAACGGGCTTTAACAGACCCTGCCTTTTGACAGCCCCCCAGCCTTGACTCTCAAAAAAGATAAGAAAAAAAAAAAAAACGCTAGTAGGGAAATAATGGAAGAAACCTTGGGAAAGGCAGTTCAAAGAGAGACCCCTTTCCAGGTAGTTTGGGCGTGTAGTGGGTGTCAAATAAAGGGAGTAAATATGATACAATACACAGAACAGAACACAAGTAATCCTCAATACAACATAAGAGTTAAATACAAATCTTACAAGCACAGAGCAGAACTCAACATCAACTGTCTGTTGATGACTTATTTTTGTCAATAATTCTAGATGTTTCTTGACCTGGTCACCTCCATTTCTTTCTTTGGTCCTTACCTTGCACTCGGCATAACATATTCCAGGGTGTTTCCACTCTACTTCCCCCTATAGGTCCTCTTTGCCCTGGTAACATGAGTATGTTGTCTTATTGGTCTCAACTTACCAGGAGAGATGAACTATCCAGTCAGAGAGAGGTGAAGCACCACTCACCCCTTTCCAGTGACATCATGACCCTCCATGCTCTCCCAATCCGTCTGCTGACTTCATAGTCATAATATGGAACAAACGACAGAAAAATGGAGTTGAAGCAGAAACTCTGCTAGCTATACAAAGGAGCTTAATGGACTGAATGGTCTCCCCTCGTTTGTCAAGTGTCCTTATATAATCTGGGAAAAAAATCTCTTAAGACCTGCTTGAAATAGGGACACCTTTAGCAATTGTTCAGAGACATGGTTGTCTTGACATATGGGTACAATGGGCACTAGCCGGGGGCTCCCAGCAGCACACAACCCCCTGATATTTCTGATGCCTATGTATGTTTCTGCTTTGCTATCAAAACAGGGACCCCAGTGCATTAATTTGTGTGGGGGGTCTATGATGTTAAGACAGCCCTGTTCAGAGGACTGAATTTCCACAAAATTGGGCCTGTGGTCCTGTAATGTGTGCCTAGCTTTACCTTCTCCAGTCTAGCTGAGATGTAACATGGACCCCCCTAGTCAATGTCAATGTCAATTTATTTATATTATTAATATACCATTAACATGAATTACATAAAGAGAAATAAAATAAATGAACATAAATAAAATAAATAATAAACAGAAGTAATGTTATATAATCACAATGAGGAAACCATCAGTATTACTGAAGGTCACGGAATGCAAGTGACTAGAAATGAGTCTTTAATCTCGGTTTGAACAGTTCAGTTGTAGACGACTCCTTTATGTGACGAGGTAAAGAGTTCCACAGGCGAGGAGCAGCAGCTGTAAAAGCCCCGTCTGTCCCCCTTAGTTTTACACTTGGTACGAGGGACAGCAAGAGACAACTGACCAGAAGATCTAAGCACTCTAGATGGCTGGTGTAAAACACACAATTCAGATAAATAGGCAGGAGCAAGGCCATGAAAGATTTAAAAACTAGCAATAAGATTTTAAAATCAATTTGAAAACTGACAGGCAGCCAGTGTAAAGAAGCTAATATTGGAGAAACAGAATCCGAGTTTCTTCCCCAACCAGAAAGTGAGCGGCAGCATTCTGGACCAACTGTAACCTGCGTATCAGGGATTTGCTAATCCTAGAATACAGCGGGTTGCAGTAATCAAGGCGAGAAAAGATAAAAGCAGGAGTAGCTTTCTCACAATCCCTAGAAGATAAAAAAGGCTTGATCTTACCTAAAAGACAAAGCTGGAAAGAGCAACTCTTGACTACAGAATTAATCTGTTTCTCAAGAGAGAGGTTACTTTCAAAAATAACACCAAGATTGTGGACTTGAGGTTTGCAAAAGACAGAGAAAGTGCCAAGAAGTCCAAGACTAATTTGGGCTTTAGCTGATGGGCCCACTATAAGTACCTCCATTTTAATTTGGTTCAGATCAAGAAAGTTCTAACTAGGTGAACTGAGGTGCATTGTGGACTGGTTCACCTGCTTGTTTTCGCTCATTTCTGTTTGTCCCACAAAAGAACTGAGCAGGTTGGCATTTTTTTTCCCTTCTTCACATTGCCGAGGTGTAGCTAGGAGGCATTTCTTTCATGATGGATGTCCTTTCCTTCCTGCAGAATCCAGCCACACTTTCAGAAAATATCACACGCTGCACTTTCTGCTCTTGTAACCAACTTGGCCAGAAAGTTAAACTAATAAATGAAGGAATATTCCTTTGAATAATGGCAGGTGTCGCCTGAAAAATGCACTGACATCTTTTCCTTCTGCTTGTCTTTCACAGAACTGAAACATCATTAATATGTTAATTGAAAATGTGTAGAGAATGGAATTGAAAACAGCAGCAAGTGTCTATTAATCAAAGCCTCGCCACTTCCCGTGTCACTTTTAATGAACCGGAGTGAACAAGCGAAACAATGACAGGCACGTTGAGAAAACCTCGGACAGGCCGGCCGATCTGAGCACACCAGAGGACTGGGGGAGAAGAGACGACTTGGAGGTGGACGTCAGCCGGGCCCTTGTGATCAGTGCCGTGGGAAGAGAGAGCTGAGCAGCAGTCACCGCACAGGTGCTAATTATGTCGGGAAGACGAGAGGAGAGAAGAGGAAACACCTAGGAGTTACACATCCACCAAAGTGGCTTAATTAGTTATACTGGGAAAGAGGAAAGAAAAAAAAATCATAAAACACGCTCCCAGTTACACTTTCGACAGGCTGATTAGTCGAGACATTTCTTGGGGGGAAGAGGAGAGAAAACGCCTCCCAGTTAGAGCAAACTAATTTAATTAATTGTACTGGGACACCAAAGAGTAAAAATAAACCTCTCATTTACACATCCAGGGCAGACATGCTGGGAAACGGGAGTGGAAACACTGACTGGAAAATGGGAGGGCAAACACCTACTGGGGATATTCTGGGCGGCTTGTTGTGGAGGAGTTAATGGACAGCCATCCTGGGAAGATGCTTAAGGAAGGACTTGTTCACATAGAGGGGGTACAAACGAGAAACTCCTTCTGTTTCAGCCTTAGCCACTGCCACCTGTTTACTGGTAGTGAGAATATAAAAGTAATTGCCAAGCCAGCCAGATCCAGTATACTCCAAAACATGCAGAGCTCAGGGTGATGAAGATTTTAGAAGGTGGAAGATTTCTGGAGAATGCAGGGATAGTCTGTGCATCCATTTTTGTGATAGTAAGTAATACTAAAGATAAGGATGACACAAAAATTGAAATAGATAGACAGCACAAGAGAGAATCTCAAGTAGATGATTTCCTGCTCTACTTTGAAGGGTATGGCTGCTGTAACACCAGGCTAACAACATGGGCACATGTGCCAGTGACAGCATGGTTCATCCTGCCAGTTCCACCTGAGAGCAGTTTACCAGGTCAGCTCACACTGGAAACATCAGAGGGAATCCTAGTCTCGGCCATGGCAGGCAGGCTCGCTTGCTGTGTCAGAAAGGGAGAGTGGGCCTCCCGGCTTATAGCAGGTGCAAGAGGCACCACACGGGGCTTGAGAACATCACCCAGCGAGGCTTGTATTCGGTGTAATTCTAATCTGATTTCACATGAAAGTGACTGAAGGGTGGTGCTGAGTGGCGCTAGAGCTTGTGTGATTGAAATAATAGCACCCAATGGAGTGATGTGAATGATTTCCTTCTTAGATGCGGAGGATCAGTGTGTGTGCGCGCCTCGCATACTTGGATTCTTGATGAGCTCTTGGCGTCTTGGCAAAGGCGCCCAGCCTCTCTTACGCCACATCAAAGGGTTAGCAAATAATAAAGACTGACTAGGCTCCCCAAACACGAACGATGTGTCGATTATCTGAAATGATGGAAGACTAACTCCTAACATGAATATCAAGGCTGCAGGAAAAGCATTAAAATATTATATGTGAACGGTAGGTCAGACAGGCAGAGGCACTGAAAGGCACTATATAACATTAGCTAACATTAGATAGATAGCATGAGTGTAAGACACTATGTAGCAACAGATAAAATGTAAAGCACTGTAAAATGACAGAGTATAACACATAATATAACATATAGTTACAGTGAAAAGCACTACTCAACAATAGATAGATTGTAAGGCACTATATAACAATGAATAGATTGTAAAGCACTGCATCTCATTAGATAGAGTGAAAGGCACTACTGTATATAACAGATAGCTGCATTGTATGGCACCATTTAACAATATACTGTATATATAGATTGTAAGACACTACATAAAGGCAGATTGAGTGCAAGGCATGATATACGAATAAATAGGAAGAGTGCAAGGTACCATATAACAATGGGTAGCCAGGCCTATTTAACGATAGATTGAGATATTCTAAAGCACTATATAACAATAGATAGAGTGTAAAGCACAATATAATAGCAAATAGAGTGCAAAGCATAATATAGCAAGAGAAAGGTAGAGTGTAAGGCACTATATAAAGACAGATTGAGTGCAAGGCATGATATAACAATGAATAGCCAGGCTGTAAAGCTTATTTAACAATAAATAGATATATTGAAATGCAATGTATAACAACAGATAGAGTGTAAATCACAACATAATAACAAATGGTAAGGTTCTATATAACAATAGATAGAATGTAAGGTACAATATAATGACAGATTAGATTAGATTACAATTTATTTGTCCCCAAGTAGAAATTAAAGTAGATAGACAGACTGTAAGGCACTATATAATTACAGACAGAGTGCAAGGTATGATATAACAGATAGCTACAGTGTAAACCACTATTTAACAAGAGACAGATTGTGAGGCACTATATAACAATAAACAGAATGGATAGATAGATAGATAGATAGATAGATAGATAGATAGATAGATAGATAGATAGATAGATAGATAGATAGATAGATAGAAGTGTAAAACAGAGTACTACTACAGATAGAATGTAAAGCACTGTATAATAAAGAGAGTGTAAGGCACTATATTACTACAGATAGACAATAACAATATACTAGAAATTGTGCACGAGACAGCGCTTCGGGAGTACTGTAGACAAGTTTGAAAAAGAAGGAATGTGAATTATTAGGCAGGTGTTCCTTTCCCAATAAGATTAACAGCTTAATTAAAGAGTTAGCATCACAAAGAATGCAATCGATGACAGCTCATGAATGATTCACATTATTTACCGCTCCTTGAAGAGAGCAAAGAATCACTTGGCAGGCTTTCAGAACGGGAGCCCGCCGACTTCTTTCGCGTTTCTCCTCGCGTTCTTTGTGTTTGCTCGCTGCTGCCTGAGCACGGAGCGTCTTGTGAGCTGTCGGTGGACGCGCTTCATCCGGGCAGGCTGATGGGAGTTGGCACTTGATGAAGTGAATTGTTCGATCAGGGATGATAATAATGCCAAGTTGCGATGGTTCAATCAGCAACGGACACCCATAAATTGAAGTCCTGACAGTCAGGTTGGCACAGATTTCTGTATTGCTCACTAACGACCTTCTACATTTTTTTTTTTTATTTGCCACTTAGTAAATAAGAGAACTGTAAGCTGCGGTTTTCCCTTTGCGGGAGGTCCGTTTTCAGGTCTGTTCACGGCGAAGGTTGTGTGAGGCAGGAATGTGATTAATGATTAGCGTTGGTAAAATATGCGCTTAACTCGAAAAGACGCTGTTCTTGTAAAACATCTCGTCCTGTCCCATGGTTGCTCCTTACAGTTCACCATAAAATGAAGTCTTTAATCCCCCATTAAAATTGCGTTATTCTCTCTTATTTGAATGTTTTCAACAGGTTAGACCCCCGAGGCTGTCGGTGGGAGCAGAAGGAAATCATGGGGCTGTGTAAACAGTAGACGCCTTGAGGCTCGTGTCAGATCTTCAGGTGCCTGCGTGCCTGCATTTAACTTTGGGAGTGAAACTGAGTGGTCGTTACAGAACTGAGCTCGCTAACTACTAGGCTTCCAGCATCAACATCTACTTATTTACAAAAGTATTTGCTCTTACTCAGGGTCCCATAATAACCCCACCCGTACTTGTATAAGTACCAACCCACCTTTTAAAAACAGCAGCTAACATCGGTCTGTAAAGGCGCTCCAAGATTCTCTTTTTAGAATCCTCAGATCATATCGTCTGGATTTCTTCAACTTCTCCTGGGGACACCGAAAGCCCCAGGAATGAGACTGTCAGCTCTTCCTTCTTCTTTTGCTAAATCAAAAATTTGGCTCGTTAATTGTCCCAATTATACAAGACCTGGCCGGTAAAGCGCGCTTGGAAATATTAATTTATTTTTCCCCATGCATATTTAACAAATGATGTAAGGCATGGAGATGAAGCATTTCACGTTCGCTCTGAGCGCAAGGAAGGCGTCAACTAAGAGGAGGACTGCGAATCCTTACATTTGGACAAAGCCATTCAGTTTGCAATTCATTTGTGCTAAACACAGGGAAGCAGCAGGTCAGGATCCAAACTAGAGCGAGATAAAAAAGAGAGAAACTACAAATTCTACGTAGAATAAAATAATTGTGAACCACACTTATAAAATAAAGCAGCCTTTTCAGTGTGGTGTCATAGAGGGACCAACCGCATGAAGTTTCCAACAGGTTACATACAGCCATGAATAGATGATAACAGATCTGTAATGATGTTAAAAGGACTCTTGCCGCATATAGTAACACAGCTACATCACCATTAAAGATTTACGTTTTATCCACACGTTAGAACTCCCCCCGCTCAAAAAAAAAAAAACCTCACATGCAAAGAACCCTTTCCTAAATGAAATGACTCTTTTTCAAGTATAAGGTCTACACAAAACCACAAAGCCCAGTAATTTGCAATTTCAGAAACATTAATTTTAAGAGTGTAACTTTAGGTTGAATAAGTGTAACTGATTAACCTTAAACACTTGTAAAGTCTGAGCTAACAGAAAACCACACAGTGAGTGACAGCAGGTCGGCGATCGAACCCAAGTCTGGTTTTGAGAGACTGTAGTGACGACTGCGCCACACTGACACGAGCGTCTAATTTATAATAAAAATTACAATGCACAGAGAATAAAGTACTACTTGAGTCATCCATAAAAATCGATGTGTTTGCAGGATTGTTTCTTGCACAAGTGAGCAGGTAACCTGCAACATTTTTACTGTATATTCAGCCATTAATTATAGATTTGTTTGATGAAACTCATTAGAAAGTGCTAGGCTCAAATAATAATAATAATAATAATAATATTCTCTCTATTATATTAAAAAGTTTTCATTTGTGTCCGCATTATTCATCCTTGACCACTCCCCTCCACACCGCTCATCCAATCATTACTCCTACTGCGCACATCCTCTCTCCGTAGCACCCCATGATCCTCTCAGTGATTCTAACTCGCCTTTCAACACAGTGGGTTATAATGGCAAGGCAGAAAAGCAAATTATCTATGCAAGAACATCAGATTTTAGACTGTGACAGAAAAACAGCAGTAAGAGTTAATGATAAACGTCGAATAAAAGAAAATTAATAAAAAGAGTTGGATATAATAAAAATCAAGAACAAAGAGAATCGTTCAATAAACGTGAAACAGAAAAATATTCTGAACAATATAAGAACAGAAATGCAATAAATCAACGTTTACAGAATGTAAGTTAGAGGATAAAGTAATTCATAACATTGTTTTTGACAAGGTGTTACTGTAATTTCATTTTTTATTTACTTTTTATTATATTTTACTTTTAATTCATTTTTCTTTTTGCTGAGTTTTATCACTGATTGGTATTTAAAATAGACAGTTATAGTGAAATAAGTAACTGATTTTCCGTCTATAATAGCTAAGGACCAAACCATCTTCCTGCCTCACCCTGCATACTCTTCTATATACCATCTCTTTAACTAAAATTAGTTTCTCTAACAGAGGAGTGCCTTGACATCCTTTGAGCAGCTTCAGCACCCATCCCTGGGGGTTAATGAGTGAAGCAAGCAGGGGGCAGAGCCCCATAGTAATAGTCAGTCAGTCAGTCATTTCCCAACCCACTATATCCTAACTACAGGGTCACGGGGGTCAGCTGGAGCCATTCCCAGACAACACAGGGCACAAGGCAGGAACAAATCCTGGGCAGGGTGCCAGCCCACCGCAGGTAATAATCATAATTATAATAATAATCATAGCTTGCCAAGGACACTTTGAACTGGGATAGAGTTTTTTAAAGGATGGATGAACATGATAGAGTGGTGGTGTGAGTATGACTGAGCTCTCTGATGGGCTGCTGTTCATTCCAGGGTTTTTCCCCACTTTGTGACCAATACAACTAATTGGGCAATAACATGGATGAATTATAATAATAATAATAATAATAATAATAATAATAACAATGATAAAAGGATAAATGTCTGTGTATTTGTAAGTCCATTCAGTTACTATACATTATACATATCTGTTATTCCAACAGATGGTGCATCACTAACATTTGTAGTAATAAAATTAATTGCATTTGTCAATTCAACAGATTACACATCACAAGCATGAACACTACTTTTATGAATCCCAGACCAAACATGCATTGTATTTGTCATTCCATCAGAAACATTTGGAGTAATGTATTTTAATACTATAAATGTTTGTAAGGTGCCATCTGTTGGAATAAAAAATGTAATGCATTTTATTACTACATGCATTACAAAATACATTCCAATAAACAGTTCACTGCAAACGTTACCACTGAGGTCTGTGTTGATTACTAAGATTTCAACCATCATAGATGAGTAGCACAGCTAATCTCGATATAAAATGCTAAGGCCAGTCTATCAGTCAAACAATTATTTACAGACTAATGGGCGTAGAACCTTGAACTTGGTTTTAATCAAAAGTTAATTTTATGTTCTAGAAATTCCAAAAAGTTGAGCTAACAGCAACCTGTGACCTGTGCCCATGTGTTTGCTGAATTGAAAACAACAACTGGCAACCAGCACAATGGCAGAAAGAAAAAGAAGACCAGTGACAGTTTCTGAGTATTAAGCAGATTGCAGAAGGTAATTAAGTTATGAAGAATGAGAAAGGAAAAGAAGACAAGATTCTGAAATTGAGTAGCAGGAAAATATGATAGCTCATAGGCATTCAAGACAAAGACCAGGATACAGAATGCAAAAACAAGAAAGTATACGAAAGACACTGGAACAATAGAGAAGAATGTCATATAGTCTAAAGTCCTGACCACATGAAAACATTTCTTTTATATCCTTAGATTAGTGTTTTTTTGAAGACCACTACTTAGTAATGTTACATTACCAATGTCATTGATGACAACCTGTATTTTTTAAGGGTGAAAACTAAGGAATATATAGTAAAAATAGAAAAGTTCAGCTTGCTCTAAATGACCCACCAGAAGTAATAAAAAATGTTATAACTTCTAGATGGACTAAATGAAGTAACCACAGAAGGAGTTCAAAAGAGATTGTGAACCATGAGATTAACCAATGACCTGATACAGAGGCAGCAGGTGTCTTTGTGTATGTTGTACTAGTGAGAGGTGAGAGTCAAGCCCACAAACAAAGCTTTTAGTTTACCAATCCATCTAAAAAATTATCATCCTCACCTATGATTGTGACTTTTGAGAGGTCAGCCAAAGAAATGTGACTGCGAGTACAAGTGGCCAAAATGGGCTCACTCACTACACCAGAGTGGAAGGGCTCAGCAATATGATAGAACATCATTTCTCAGGAATAAGAAGAGCTAGTTGAGATCATTTGGGTTTGTAGTTAGGATGCCTATGGGCACCTCAATTGGGAGATGCACCAGGCATGGCCCACTGAGATGACTTAAACGTCTCTCAGGTGGCCTTAAAACATCTGGAAATGACCCAGGAGGAGCTGAAAAAAAACGCTCAGGGCCAAGTCTGTCCATCTTAGCATTTGGACACTGAGTCCTTCATGAGGATAAGATGAATTATGAAGTGATATTAATTATTATCAACTGTTTTGCAATTTAAACTGCATCCGGCCCTGCAAGCGGTCCTCCAACTTGCAGGGAAATTAGCACTCCGGCCACTGTAATAAAAACTTCACAAAGCTCAGAGACTACAGAAAGGACATCTTTTTGCTCTCCACGGGAGTAGCTCTGCTGCAGCCGCCCATAGGAAGGCTGCTCGCATCATGAAGGGGATGGGGAAAGCCCTAAGGAGCCCCATCCCCAGAAGAGTCGAAACCATTGGAATAGCCAATAGGGTCAGGTCTGTTGGGGATCAGAACTGGTGTGGTGCTGAGGCGTCGCCTACTGCACGGCAGCACTCGGGTGGGCGCATTGAACTTCTTATCTCTCCAACAAGATGATCATCTTCCTCTGCTATCGGAGGAGCTGTGTAAACTCCGCATTTCAGTGGCGGCACTCTCTGAGGTGCACAGACTGGGGACAGTCCAGATCTCTGTAGGTGGATACACCTTTTATTGGTCTGGTCGGTCTGATGACTGTCATACTCAGGGAGTAGCTGTTGCTGTAGCGGATTGGCTTCCTCCAATAGTGTCCGATGTCACTCCTTTCAACGAGCGTATTAGATAGATAGATAGATAGATAGATAGATAGATAGATAGATAGATAGATAGATAGATAGATAGATAGATACTTTATTAATCCCAAGGGGAAATTCACATAATCCAGCAGCAGTATACTGATACAAAGAAACAATATTAAATTAAATAATAATAAAAATGAAAAGAATTAAAATAAAATTAATGTTCGCATTTACTCCCCCGGGTGGAATTGAAGAGTCGCATAGTGTGGGGGAGGAACGATCGCCTCAGTCTGTCAGTGGAGCAGGACAGTGACAAAAGTCTGTCACTGAAGCTACTCCTCTGTCTGGAGATGACACTGTTAAGTGGATGCAGTGGATTATTCATGATTGACAGGAGTTTGCTTAGTGCCCGTCGCTCTGCCACAGATGTTAAACTGTCCAACTTTAATCCTACAATATTATGGGATTCAGATTACGGCACTCCATGGGCGTCTTGTCTGTTGTCTCAGTGTATGCTCTGACCGCAGTGAGTGATGTCTCGGCGAGGGAGACATTTTATTCGCAGCTTCACTCGGTGGATGATGGGTGCCCACGGGGTGACACTCCTCTGGTCATGGGCGACTTCAATGTATCCACTGGCACTGACAGTGGTGAAAGTGGCTCCATGTTCCTTGACATTGCAAAAGGTTAGGGGCTGCGAATTGCTGGATCCTGGTTCCTGCACCCTGAACCGCATAGTTGTACTTGGTACTCCAATACTGGTGGTGCGGGGAAGGAGATCAATCACATCCTCATGGGCAGATGCTGGAGGCTTTTTCCAAACTGCAGGGCCTACAGAAGTGCCCAGTTTGTGAATTCTGACCATAGACTTGTTGTTGCTACTCTTAGGATCCAGCTTATGTCCAGTAGGTTACCACCTGCTAGGAAAATGAGCCTGGACTTGGCCAGACTTCAAGACCAGGCTGTTTCTAATGAGTTTGCATGCAGTTTGTGTGAGTAACTTTCAGATTTGGGTACGACTGCCAATCCTAATATGATGTGGGAGACCTTCCATGACAAGACCCTGAAGGTTGCTGAGGGTTGTGTTGGTGTTACCAGTGTTCCCAGAAGGAGGTGTTTCATCTCGCAGGGCACCCTGGATATCATCGAGAGGAGTCGCAGCACACGGCAACTAAATGGCAACTCTGATCTGTGCTGGGAACTGAGAAGGATGGCTACGAGGGCTCTGAGGGCAGATAAAGAGGCATTTGTTAGAGGAATCTGTGAGCAAGTGACACACCATCTGTGGTCTAGTGACAAACGTCCTGCTTACAGAGGAATCAAAGCATTACACACATCTGAATCCGTTTCTCAGAGAGTCACAGTCAGGGCAGCTGATGGAATGGTCCTTACGTATGACACTGCAGTTGTGACCCGCTGGGCTGGCTACTTTGAGCAGTTGTTCAAAGCTGATCCTCCGGCTAGGACGTTGGATATTTCTGGGTCCACAGTTTTTGAGGCTGATCCTCCAATTAGCTGTGAACCACACAATCTCACTGAAATTGCACAGGTGGTGAACCAGCTGAAGGGGGGAAAGGCTGTAGCGATTTGTGGTATCTGGGGTGAACTTCTCCAGGCTGGTGGTAAGGCTGTCCTCCTGGCATTGCAAGCAATCTTTGCTTCCATTTGGGAGACTGGAATCATCCCAACTGACTGGAAAATGGGACTTGTCGCCCCTATCTGGAAAGGGAAGGGTGATCGCCTGGATTGCAGCAACTACAGGGGATAACACTGCTCTCAGTGCCAGGTAAGGTTCTTGCTAGGGTTATCCTCAATAGGATCCATGATCACTTACTCACCTATCAGCGACCGGAACATTCTGGTTTTACGCCTAAGAAGTCTACCATCAACCTCATCTTGGCACTGAGGGTTCTCATAGAGCGCAAACGTGAATTTGCAGCCTTTGACGATTTTCACAAAGCGTTCGACTCAGTTGATTGTGCTGCCCTGTGGGACATCCTGAGGGTTTGTGGGATCCCCTCAAGGTTGCTGGATATCATGGCTGGCCTGTATAGTGGTACTGTGAGTGCTGTGCAGAGTGGAGGCAGGACCTCTGCATTTTTCCCAGTTCATTCTGGGGTTCATCAGGGGTGTGTTCTTGCTCCTACTCTGTTCAATGCTTGTATGGACTGGGTGTTGGGCAAGGTCGTGGGGTCCAGTGGCTGTGGGGCATCTGTTGGTGAAGAATGATTCATGGTTCTTGACTTTGCTGATGATGCTGTTATCTTCGTGGAGTTAATGTAGGCTCTGATCGGGGAGCTCGAGAGACTGAGTGAGGAGTCTGAGTGTCTGGGCTTGTGAGTGTCCTGGATAAAAACCAAGATCCAGGCCTTTAATGACCTCTTGGGCACAGCCATCAGCAGTGTGTCTCTTTGCGGAGAGAGTGTTGACCTTGTTGAGAGGTTTACTTACCTTGGCAGTGACATTCATGTCTCTGGTGACTCTTCCAGTGAAGTCAGTAGACGGAATGGGAGAGCATGGAGGGGGGTCATGAGGTCGCTGGAAAGGGGTGCGTGCTGCTCCCGATATCTATGTAAAAGGATGAAGGTCCAAGTCTTTAGAGTCCTGGTGCCTCCTGTCTTACTATATGGTTGCGAGACATGGACTCTATCCAGTGACCTGAGACGAAGACTGGAGTCCTTTGGTACTGTGTCTCTTCCGGAAAATCCTTGGGTACCGTTGGTTTGACTTTGTGGAGTCTCAAATTAGGCACATTACTTGCATTGTGAGGGAGCATCAGTTACGGCACTACGGCCATGTGGCGCATTTCCCAGAGGGTGATCTGGTTCATAAGATCCTCATTGTTGGAGACCCAAGTGGCTGGACCAGGCCAAGGGGTCACCCACGTAACACCTGGCTGCGGCAGATAAAGGGTAATTTCCAGAGTGTAGGACTGGACCGCATGTCTGCCTTGGGGGTTGACAACTGGGATTCCGAGCTCTTTCGACATGTAGTGGGTGCGGCAACGCACTGTACCAGTGCATGCTCCCCGACTTGACTTGTTTTGCAATTGACTGATGTCCTATCCAGCTTTGGGAACTGCTTTATATCTTTAAAATCTATCCCCCTGAAATGCATATTATTATTATTATTATTATTAATAATTATTATTATTATTAGTCCATTTGAGTTCATGCCATAATACAACATAATAACTGGGTCCATTTCCTGGGTTATTATGTTGTATTATTGCATTAACTTATTTTTGACTATTATTATTACTATTATTAATATTATTATCCATCTTATATCAAACCAGACAAAATTCAAGTGTCATGTCTATGTCTGAAATCTATTCTTCTTCTTCATATTCGTCTTATACTTATTAGCCCATTTGAGTTTAAGCCATAATACAGCATAATAACAAAATTCAAGTGTCAATGGGGGTTATGTCTGCAATATAAACTTCTTTCCTTCTTCTTCTTCCTCTTCTTCTTCTTATTATTATTACCATCATCATTATTTTAATTCAGATATGCATCCATTATCAAGCCTTCTTAACCCAGTTTAAAGTCATGGTCACCTGAAATTATCTTAATAAAAGCTACTGGATGTTTGCAGTGCCTCCAAGCAGGATCTTCCAGTAACACTTTAGGTTGGATGCTACAAAAATGCATCTATTACTCATTTACTCTTATGTAACAAGATCTGAACAATGACTGTTATGGTCTTCATAACCTTTATTAAACATCAGTCTTCACCACTTTGCAG
Organism: Polypterus senegalus; assembly: GCF_016835505.1. Taxonomy (NCBI): domain Eukaryota; kingdom Metazoa; phylum Chordata; class Cladistia; order Polypteriformes; family Polypteridae; genus Polypterus; species Polypterus senegalus. The sequence goes on from NC_053163.1 coordinate 114,406,891, forward strand.
TGTGGAATATTGACATGAAGGTATAATTACTTGTTAAAATGAAGTATTCACAAGCAATATATGATGTATGTAATATAGAGAGAAATGTGTCTCAGTTAAGCCCCCTCAGACCACTCCAAAGTGACGTTTGTTAGTCAGTCACATTGCAGAGGATTAATAAACAGTTTATTAATGCTTTATAAGTGTTATGAAGACCCACAAATGTTATGTCAAGGTTAAGAGTAAGTAAGTAATCGATGCATTTTTGCATTGGTTAAACTTAATATTCTTTTAGCCTTCTTCTTAAAGATATTTCATAGACTTATTGATAAATCTCTTGTTTAAGCGTGAAATTAAAGTTTAACCGAAAGACAGAAAGAGAACAAGTATAAATGATAAGCCGGAGAGCAACAGGACACTTCAGTCAACTGCGTAAGCCCACAGAGTGCAGAAAATGTTCCACTTTGAGTGTTACCATACGCTATACTAGTCATTCATTAGTAATAAAACAAAGTGTGAGTGTATGATGCTGAGTGATGACTGGCCAAGTGCCAGGATAAGACCCCCTAAAAGCAGCAGGGTGCAGGTGAATGCAGAGGAGCAGCATTACAAGGCCTCTGGTGGAGGGGCCTGAGTAGGACTCTGCTGCCCCAGGCCGCCACAAAATGTCAGCAGCCACACCATCATTTTGAGCATTTCTGGATTCACTGGTGGATGAAGACCTTTCACCTTTTTGTCAATGACAGCCTAGTATATTTTCAGCACAAGAGACTCCCAATGGGTCTGAGGTGGTCTAATCCTTCACTCGGACCCCCAGGGAAGTCTCAAAACACAGAAAGGAATTTCAGAAGAGGCTGGCAGTGCAGGTAATAGCTCTTTGAATTGACGAGTCATATTTTTGTGATTTTCATTGCTTCTCTTTACCAATTGTCAGCAAAAAGAAAAAAAAAAGAAAAAGCCACAGCGACTCATCTTTCTTCTCCTTTATTCTGCGAATGGGGATCTCATTCATATGCTAATTCTCTCTATACATTAAGTGAAACCTGCAGACCTTGACAGACTTGTCCTCAGCTTGACGCTTAATTGCCATTTACACTTATGGCATTATTATTTGTGCCGAAGCTCTTTTATCTCTTTATGGCTGAAAGAGACAAATTTACTGGCTTTGTTCAAACAAACAGCTGGATCCAGTCAATGGGAGACGCCTGCCAGTTTATTAACAATTTATGTCTCCCTCAGGTGGCGGCTTCGTGTTCCGCGCCTCTAAAAATTCTGTCTCGGCTAATTAGTCCATATTGAGGGATTAACTTGCTTACCCCTCTGGGTGTCCGTTCAGGAGCTTGTGCTCGTTTTGCAGTGGAAGTGCCGGGCGTCTAGAGAAGGGCTGTGTCTTACCACTCTCTTGGTGTATGTACATACTGTATATGAGTGACGGGGAATTTCAAGCCCTCCTCTGCCCCTCCAAACCAAATGAAGTATTACAGAGTGGGTTCCACGTGTGAGTCTGAGCCACACAGCACAGACAGACAAACATACATTACATAAAACATATGTGCACAAAACACACAATGCCATATGCATGATGGGATAGCGGTTATGTTTGTATTCACTCAGTAAGTCTCAGAGTGCTGTAACAAGTTATATCTAAAATGCAAATCACATATTTTACAAAATACTCAATGTACACACAAAAACATGGATTAAACAGAACATTTTCAAATTGATTAACACAAACCGATCCTGACAATTTGAGTTCATTAATAGTACAGTTGAGACATGGTCAGTTCACAACGGAGGAGAGGACACAAAAACAAAAACGGGGCCCACGGTTGGCTATAACAGACAAAGTTGGACACAGTCGCAATACCAGAGATCTTGGCCTGCTGGCTGCCCACCAACTAATGGACATTTTACGGAGAGGTGAGGGCATTGCCAGGCTGGCAATATGAGCGGCCACAGATGTAATAAGAGCACACAAGGACAAGGAAAGGTTTCCTTCAGCTTATCAGGCCTAATGCATCTTGTGTAATAAATGGAATGTGCAAAGTCATGAGACTAAAAAGTCATAAGAAATTACTGTGTAAGGCCAAACAGCTGCAGAAGTCCATGAGCACCAAACAGGAATTGTCTGTTTCCTAAACCTGAATAATCAAATGCAGAGCATACCCTGACATCCTGGATCCCAAATCAGACACCAGTCCATTAAAGGCATTTTTTAACTGTGCAAATGTCATGCAGATAGAAGATTCATTTAAAAGGACCAGGAGATGGGAATGGCAAAATTAAATTCTAGGATCATTCAAAGATCAAAAGCACTATGCCAAAGTGCCAAAACAAAATCTAAAAATGGAAAATACATCTGTATGGTTGTTAGCCTTAAATCTGAGTTTGTTTAAGTTTTGAAGTTTGAGCGGCTCTAATATCCAGAATCTTGGACAGTTACCTTTCATGTTACACTGACTTTGTTACTGTCACAATGGTGATATTATTCAGCATGACTTCTGGTAATTACCCCTAAGTCACCTGTCATCAGGTCACCATAGGCACTATGCAAAAACGATGATTTTAGTCAAGATGATTCAAAATGGTGTTACAGAAAATCAAGGAATAATCATAACTTCCAAATTATAATAAAACAACATAAATTGAAACGAAAATCTCCATCATCCATAAATTACAGAAAATAAATAAATAAGTCAGCAATACAAATTTATTGGGATAAGAAAAAAGTTTAGACAATTAGCCTCCGGACCAGGAGCTTATAACAAGACTACCCTGATCCACTCAGATAGAGTGCCATGATCTGGGCCTTGGAGAGACACAAATGTAGAGAATGGCAGGCCACTAAGCCAGAAGGAGTCCCGCCCCTAGCAACGATAAATCACTCCATGGCAACGGTACCACAAAGATTCCAGCGCCAATTAGAAAACAAAATGGTGACTCGAACATTTAAGAAAATGAAAATAATATTTGACTTTATTGAACACACCTCAAAGAAAATAATAATGATACAAGAGAAAAATGTATGTAAGGAGTTTCAAACGCGAGTCTGTTAGTATAGTTAAGGCTGCAGCCACAGAATTTTGTGGGTCTGATACATACAGTACCATATTTTCTGTTCAAGTTCTTCTCTGAAAATCCTTTTAATCTCAGATGCATTTTGAAAGTGAACAGCCAATGGCTCCATTGCGATTGCAAATACCAGTGGTGACAAGGGGCATCCTTGTCTAGTACCGCATTCTATTTTGAAGTAGTCTGAAATAATGATGTTAATACAAACTACAGTTGCTGGACTGGTATACAGCAATTTGATCCATGCACATACCCTGTATGTTTGGGATAAACCCATATTTATGCAAAGTGTTAAATAGGTAATCTCATTCAGCCATAACAAATTCTTTTTCAGCTTCCAAAGTTAATAAGATCTCTAGAGAGTTGCACTTTATGGGTGAATATATTACATTAAATAGGAGTCAAAGGTTGGAAGCCAAATGTCTACCTTTAATAAATCCGGTTTGGTCTTGTGATATTACCAGTGGGAGCACTTTCTCAGTCCTTCTAGCTACTCTTTGGAGAGTATCATAACATCACTATTCAGAAGTGAGATTAGACTGTATGATGCACATTGTAATAAGTCCTTATTTTACTTAGTAAAAACAGTAATTAATGCTTGCTGAAAAGTTTGAGGTAAAATTTTATTGTCTCTGGATTCTATAAAAGTTGCTAATAAAAGAGAAGCTAACTTGATTGAATGTTTTTCATAAAAATTAGCAGGGTTACCATCAGGACCTGGGGCCTCATTCATAATGCTGTGCGTAGAATTCACACTATAACATGGCGTAAGCACAAAGCGGAAATGTTTGTACTCACAAACAAAATCCAGATGCATAAATCTGTGTAAACGCCAATTTCCACGTTCTTCCACTACATAAATCCAGGTCAGCGTGAAAAGTAACTCACGTGCATGCACCTGCTGTCCCGCCCCAACTCCTCCCAGAATTACGCCTCTTTGAATATGCAAATCAATATAAATAGCCCTTAAGCTCAGCCTTCTGTGAAAAGACAATGGCAAAAGCACAGGGGGAAATAAAAGAATTTCAGCGAATACCAAATAGAGACAAGGAAAAACTTACTATTTGTTGGTTTAAACAGTGGTATAAACAACAAAAGGAAGTTGATCGAGTGACATAGAGTGTCAGAGAAACTCGAAAGCTCAAGTTCACAAAGTCGCACAGTGCCTGAAATAAAAAAAAGTTGCCAAATATCAAAGTCGCCGTGAAAAGGCGAGTCATAGCCCACCGTCTGAATGTCATATGAAAGCTTATTAGGGTACAGAGAAAAAAAAATAGGCACACGGTGGGGAAAAAAGCACGAAATGGTCAACTTTAATATTGAAATTTCCACTTTAATCACGTACTTTATTTTGTCATTAAAGTTGAACATCATAATCTTCATCTTAAAATCATTTAATTTACCAGTTTCTCAAATCCTATTATAACTAAAGAAGCACGTTAAATGTTTTGTTTTGTATTTGATCTTCTCTGTGCTCTGTGTGTGAATCACTACATGCTTCTTAAACCGGTTTTTATACCTGAGGCCCCTGCTGAATTTCCACTCAGAAGTGAGTTTATATTATCTAGTAATTCTGATAGTGTCAGAGGTTTATCTAGTCGAGTATCTAGCTGTGGTATCAAAAACACATTAGATTGTGTCTTGTCTTCTATAAATTGAGTAGAATATAAGGACTTATAGTAGTCTATAAATGTGTGCATTATATTTTTATGGCCAATGATTTTATCTCCATCTGTGTTTGTGATTGCTGATATTGCATTGCGAACTTCCTGCTTGTGGATTTGTTGAGCTAAGATTTTAATAGCTCTCTCTCTGTATTCATTGTAATGATATTGTGATTTAGAAATGAGTTATTCTGGTTTTTTTTTGTTGTTGTGAAAGGGTTGAGTTCTGATCACAACACCTGTCTTTTCCTAAAAAGTGCCTCATTTAAAGATATGGCATGTTATTGATCTATTCTGGTAATTTCACTGATTCTCTGATGCCTTGTTAAAAATGCCTTTAGAGCTTCCCAGAGTATTCCTGCAGAAACCTCTGAGGATGCATTTGTCTCTTAAAAAAATCAGTTTTCTTGGATATAAATTTAGTACAGTTCTTGTCAGCTAATAACAGGGGATTAAGACGCCAGCTGCGAGATGAGTATGTGGGGCATAGTGATTTGAGCTTCATGATCAGAGGAGCATGGTAACGTAGTATTTGCAAGATTTGTTATCTATAAAGAAATAATCAATTCTTCAGTAACGATGATGTACTGGTGAGAAGAAGGAATACACTCTAAAGCATGTATTTAGAAATCTCCATAGGTCTGCTAAGTTATGATCAATTACAAACTGTGTGATTATTTTCGCATTGTTAAATGTTGCCGCCACTGTAGCTAGCTAAAACCCTATCCAGGTATGGATTTAAACGCAATTAAAGTCTCAGGCCATTATAATTTTGTGAGTGTTCAAGTTAGGAATCAATGCAAATACATTTTGGATAAAGTCTCTATCATCCACATTGGATGCGCAGGTGTTTTATCGAATTCACTTTACAATTAAATAAAATTACCCATCACCATCACATATCTCCCTTCAGAATCGGATACTACATCTGATACTGCAAATTAAATTGTTCTATGAATTAAGATTCCCACGCCTCCAGTATTATTGTGTATACACATACTTATATTATATATATATATATATATATAATATATGTATACTTTTTTTCCCAAATGGGATTGTTTAACATCACATTATTGTATTTATTGCGGTGGTTCTCAACCTGTGACACATTAGGGGGTGCGAAGATGTGAGAAAAATGAAAACAAGAATCGAAAATGTGAAAAAATCATCTATTGAAACCAAAACAAATTAACTTCAACTACATTCTGATACTAGAAAATTAATATAGAGTTAGATAAATGTTGATAAAAGTTAAGTTGGTATAATAAAACTTGTAGTGGTGTATCGGCATCAATAAACATAGGAATAAATTGTATTAGGGTTTCAAAAAAAGTTAGGGGACGCGATTAAAACTGTTTTGAAAACTTGGGTCACAAATACTTAAAGGTTGAGAAATGCTGGTTTATTATATTAGTGTTGTACTATCATACATTATCTACATCTGCATCTCCATGTGTACTGTTTAACATCATACCCTGGGTTTAATCTTTCAAGCCAGTTCAAGATTATATTCTAGGTTTAAAGTATTTGGATCGTATTGCCAATAGATATCGCTACTCTCTTCCTTCTACACCACTGCTTGGGGACTTGTTTTGTTCTGGACATGCTCTGTTTCTAGGCATGTCAGAGGACTGGGCCCTTGTGATGGGTAGTTTAGCCTCACTTGGGTGTTCAAAATGGAGAGTTGGGGAAGGAAAGAAAGAAAGAGAGTAAGCTATTTCTGATCTATCCTTTTCATCCCCACATTTGTAAGTGCCAACAGAACAATAGACTTCATTGCCATAACTCCCCGCAATATTGGAAATTAAGGTTAAAGCTATCATATGCAATAATATACAACCTTATTTTAAGATTATAAAATGACAACAAAAGTTCAGAAGCAATGTCTATGACTAAACAGTGAACTTTGTGAGCTGGAATGTCAAAAGTCTTAATCATGAATTAAAGAGGAAGAAATTATTCTCTCACCTAAGACGTCTAAACACCAAGATTGTATTTTTACAGGATACACACTTAATCAGCATGGATCAGTTTTGGTTGCAAAGAGACTGGACTGGCCACATATCCCGTTCCAGCTATATAAACATCACGTTGTCATTTTGAGTATTTGTTTTGCATGGATGCTGCCACTGGGGTCTTCAGAATTTTATTTGGTCTTTGTTATGTTGCATGGCTGCTAAGCATTGAGTTCACATGATCCATGTCATTGTGAAAGCCAAAACTGATGAAATGACCAGCCACATTATGCAGTTTCCAACTACTGATTTAATTAAAGGGAATACCCCCGACAGGACACTACACACCAAATAATTTATTAAATTACTTAGGAAAAGACTTTTATTTTTATATTGAATTTAGTTTTATGCTTGAAATGATGGCAGCAGATGTAATCTCTATAGTGTTTGACTCTTTAATTTCCAAAATCGGAAAGTTGAACAAAAACAAAAATACAAACAAGAAAATATTTTAATTAATTAATTTACTTCAGTAAAAACAATAATTTAAATCTCAAAAATCAAAATTAAAAATGTACATATTTTAAAACTAATATAGAACAATAAAACTGGATAGGATTCAGAACACAGGGGAACTTTATAAGAAAGGGCAGAGCAGGTTTGTTTTCCTTGCGTGACTGCGAAGTGGCAGAAGCCCACTGAATCAACAGGCTAATTAAAAGAGCAATCTCAGTTATAGGACACACTCTGTCCCGCCTAAAGGTTGTAGCAATGGAGAGAATTAAAACAAAACTGAGTGCCACAATGCTGCACATCTTCTCTCTGACACACTAAGACTGAGGACTTTCAGACAACAAATTATTCAGAAGTGTGTCAAGAAACGCTACTGGGGTTCCTTTGCCATTAGCAATACGTCTGCATAATGCCTCACTGCGACTGGGACTGCTAAGGCAGAAGTTTTCCTTCTTTTTAATTTTCTCGCTTTATAGTCATTCTGGTGTGTGTATATTTACTTATTTACTTACTTATCTGCCTATTAAATATTTATGTATTTAAAGAGCTTCTGTAAAAAAGCTTAATTTTCCCCCTGAAGACAAATAAAGATGGGTGTCTTTTCATGAACAATGTGCTAATGGTCATGTGTTACTTGAAAGAAAAAAAAAATCTGTCTATTTATCTATCTATCTGAAGAATGGAGCTGAGGCTAGTAAATGCCACAACAAAGTAGTTGTGTCAGAGGTAGGTGTCTTAAAGAGACCTCAGGTAACTGCAGTCACTAATAAAACAGCACCTGAAGGCAATAATTCATTTACAAAGCCTGTCCTAATAAACAAGGAATGCAACAAAAAGTAAGGGATGAGGGATATGTTAAAATTTCTAAATGAAAGCAAAGACCAAGAAATGGCATGGAGAGAAATAATAAAATGAATAAAAAATGAGAAAAAGAGAGAGGAGCCTTGTCCTTAGAGAAACATTTGTTTATATTTGTATCACTTGATATGAAATTTGTCTATTAAAATATTCTCTTGGTCACAACATGAGCCTTACTTTGGAATCGCTGAACACTGTTGGACATTTTTCCCAAATAAATCCAACTGGACCCTGGTGGAAAAATGCCAGTGGAGTGCAGCATGTAGATTTGCCAGTCTTCTCCAATGTGGATGAGAGACCCTTGCACAGATTTACTGTCTCTGTTTGACTTAGCACTTATTTAAAAAAAATAATAATAAGGTATCTAGCATTAGGTCATGATACTCACTGATTTTCATCATTACATGAGCATTTGTCATTCTGTCACTGATCTGAAGGTGTGTGGAAGAAGTCCATCAAGAGATTGAACACCAGGCTGAACAGGTATAAAATGGAGATAAATGAGGCCTGCAGGTGAAACATAGTAAAGGGAACAGGCAAGGAAGAATTGCCCATACCAAAGTTTTCTTGGAGGTGTGTTTAAACTGAAAAATAAAAATGTCATGGAGACAGGAAAGAGCATTGAAAAAGTCTGAGACAATTAGGGCGTCAGAAAGAGAGCCATGTAAATTCTTAAAGTTTAAGGTTATTGATAGGTTAAGAGTGGGATGTGAGTTCAAGTCTATGTGTTTTTCCATCTCAGTTTTCTGTGCCTGTTTGTTTCACTGATCAAGATAAAATCAAGAAAGTGTAACTTTAACTAGAGGGTCCCAGAGTCCCAACGCATGTCTGTTCTCTGTGTCATCTTGACTTTTCTAAATTCCAATTGTGGATTAACTGACACATTGTGGGGGCTTCAGGCTGTGTCATGCATGCGCATCAGTGGATCATCCTACAAAGTATGTACTTCCACTCCAGGTTGAGAGGGGCACTGACGCTAACCTTATCCTCTTTTTTACACTCCACAGTTCTGAAAAGATGCCCAGTGGGGGCAATTTACTTCCATCTTTCCGGCCTCACCACTACATATTGTGCAGTTCCTGGAAGTTCCCAGCATCCATTAAGAGAATGCGTTTTCACACTGTGACTTTGATAGGCTTTATTAGTCGAGAAAGATTCCTCAAGCTAGGACCCTGATTTTTCATTTGCTTAGCACCATGAAACACACGTTTTATGAGAACTGTTATATCAATTAAATGGGAATGACTGGGTTGGCTCCCAAATATTTCAACTTGTGGAGTAGCAGTTCCTTCAAGTGACACAGCTGCTACATTGCTTTCTCAGTCTGCATACCCAAATCATCACACACAGGCTGATTGATGAGCAGTAATACCATATTATGTTGGAAAGGGAGTCAGTACCACTTATTAGTAACAACTTGAGTTTTGACCACAGACCACCTCCACCACTGGCCCCACTTCATGTATGGGTACTGGTGTTTGGCCTATCAGTACACTTAACCTAATTCAGAAAACAGAACATTAAACATAGTAGCACACTTACTCAGAGAAGACTTGGCACCCTTCCTGGTGAGTGTGCTGTCCAAAATGCCACACATATTTTCATTGCAAAGGTAATGCATGTTGGTAAAGAGCCCTGTCATTTGGTATTGAGAAGCAAGAAGTGGCATGAAGCTGTGGTTAAGTCTGAAGAGAAAAAATAAAAAGATGAGTGATTCATGTGGTTAGAGCAAATGAAGCAGATTCCAATGTAATCTCATGCTGCAACAGGACAATTAAAGAAAATCAAATGTTCTGATTGTGGCCAGCACAAGTCATAAACTGCAAAGGAAAAATCAGGGGGCTGAATATGAACCTGAGAGACAAGATGAGTCTGAATAGGCAACTGGTGGAACCTAGTGAGAATGGAGACAACACATGAACTGGTCAGGACTGGAGATTACAGAGGCTGTAAACAACTGAAAAGTTGTAGGTTATACTCTGAAAATCCTCTTTATCTCATAAGCAATTCGACACTGAATTTCCAGTGGCTCTATGGCGATTGCAAAAAACAGTGGTAACAAGGGACAACCTTGTCTAGTACCACATTCTAGTTTGAAGTAGTCTGAAATAATATTGTTAATACAAACAAAAGCTTCTGGATTGGTATAAAGCAGTTTAATCTATGCATATATGTTCGGGCCAAACCCAAATTTTTCCAGTGAGGTGAAAAGTTAGTTCCATTCAACCATATCAAATGCTTTTTCTGCATCCAACGATAATAATATGTCCCGAGTGTTAGACTTTGTGGGTGAATATATTAGATTAACGAGGTGACAGAGATTGGAAACTAAGTGTCTGCCTTTAATAAATGTAGTTTGGCCTTGTGTTATTATCAAAGGAAGAACTTTCTCAATCCTACTGGCAAGGACTTTGGAGAGTATCTTAACATCATTATTCAGAAGTGAGATTGGTCTGTATGATATACATTGTAATAAATCCTTATTTTGCTTTGGAAACAAGGTAATTAATGTTTGGCAAAAACTTTGAGGAAGAAATAATCAATTCTTGAGAAACAGTGATGTACAGGTGAGTAGAAGGAATATGCTCTTGAGTTTGGGTTTAGGAATCTCCAAGGGTCTGATAAGTTATGATCAGTTACAAATTGTGTAATTGTTTTTACAGTGTTAGATATCATCACCCCTGTGTCAGGAGGCCTGTCTAGGTCTGGGTTTAAAGCATAATTAAAGTCACCAGCCATTATAATTTTATAAGTGTTCGCATTGGGAATGGATACAAATAAGTTTTGGATGAAGTCCATATCATCCACATTGGGTGCATAGATATTTATCAAAATTACTTTACAATTAAATAAACTACCCATGACAATCACATATCGCCCTTCAGGATCAGATACTTCATCTGATACTACAAATGAGATTTTTCTATGTATAAGAATTCCCACAGCTCTAGTTTTCTATGTAAAGCTGGGATGAAATATTTGGCCAGTCCAGTCTCTATGCAGCCGGACCTAATCCTTGCTTACTAAGTGAGTCTCCTGTAAAAATACTACTTTAGCATTTAGGCACGTTAGGTGGGAGAATACTTTCTTTCCCTTTAATTTGTGATTGAGATCTTTAACATTCCAGATCACAAAGTTAACTGTTTGATGATCTTTTGTTGACATTCTGTAGTCTTAATGTAAGATATTACATAAGTCAGCTTTGACCTTAATTTCTAATTTTTCCAAGAGTTATTGCCATGAAACCTATTATTACGTTGGCTCTTATAATTATAAGGATTAATAGGCTGGATAAGAAATAGCTTGCTCCCCACCCCCCTTTTTGCCTGCCCAAGTCCAGTCTCTTTGCAGCTGAAACTGATCCATGCTGATTAAGTGTGTATCCTGTAAAAGTACAATCTTGGTGTTTAGACCTCTTAGGTGAGAGAATACTTTCTTACTCTTTAATTCATGATTAAGACCTTTGACATTCCAGCTCACAAAGTTCACTGTTTGGTTGTAGAGACATTGCTTCTGAACTTATGTTGTCATTTTATAATCTTAAAATAAGGTTGTATATTATTGCATATGATAGCTTTAACCTTAATTTCCAATATTGTGAGGAGTTATGGCAATGAAATCTATTGTTCTGTTGGCACTTACAAATGTGGGGATGAAAAGGATAGATCAGAAATAGCTTACTCTCTTTCTTTTCTCCCCCAGTCCCCCATTTTGAATACCCAAGTGAGGCTAAACCACACTTCACAAAGTCCCAGTCTTCTGACATACCTAGAGGCAGAGCACGTACAAAACAAGTCCCCAAGCAGCGGCCCATGAGGATTAAAATAAATGTATCTATGGACAGTATATTCTAAATACTATAAACATAAAATGTAATCTTAAACAGTTTGAGAAAGTAAACTAGGGAATGATGTTAAACCGTTGACCTGGATAAGCAGATAACATTTGATAGTAGCCCCTAATACAATGAACCAAGGATATGATGTTAAATTCCACATACATTCATACACTCATATAATTGTAATTAAAACATAAAAATGGCAGATAAGGAAAAAGAAAGCATAATTATGGAATGAGTTTCATTGTGGGTCCTATACCAGGTAAGATCTTCTTTGCCATGCCAGGACACGATGCAACTCACGATTGTCTTTCAAAAAGTGTCGGGATCAGTTTTCTTAGCTCTTTTTCTGTTTCCTCCCTTGAGGTAATAATGAAGAACTTGACATGAATGTCCACTTTCAGTTTTGCTGGATACAAAAGGCTGTGTAAGCACTTTTTAATGCTGTAAAATGTGTCACGTTTAGCAGCTGTTGAGGGTGAGAAATCAGTGAAAATATGAATGTGGTTATTTTCAGATATAATCTCTTGTTTCTGTCTGAGAAGTAACATTTTACATTATGTAGTTTAAACTGTAGTTTTTTGAAGCACACATTGAAGGTCCTAGGCTTTGAGGTGTTCAATCCACGTATGCGGTAAGCTGCTGCAATCTTGGTGTCTGATTTGAAATCCTCTCCAATTATTTTAGAGAATAGTTCAGCTACGAATTTCACTGGGTTTGAACTTTCACGCTTTTCAGGGAGTCCTTCGATTCTGATATTATTGATTCTGCATCAATTTCCCAGTGCATCTAGTCTGTCTCCAAGCACTTTGCATTCGGAATGTGCAGCCATTGCTTTTCCGTCAGCGGCAGGTGCCTGTTGTTTCACTATTATAATACGAGTCATGAATGTTTGCTTAACGTCCTGAAACTGTGCACCAAGTGCTCTAAGCTTATTCAAAAATTTAGACACATTTCCCGTAATTTTTCCTCAATTTTTTCTAGCATACCTTTAAAGACTGCCTCAAAGCGGTTATTTAAATAGGTTTCCCGGTCTTTAATATCCTAAACCAGCTTCTTGTTTGTCTTGTGTATGTCCTCTATTTCTTTCCTTATATCATTTTTGTCCTTTTTCCTTATATCATTTATATCCTTCTTTATATTATTCTTGAGCTTCTTTATGTCTTGCCATGATCATTGCCTTCAGCTCGGACAGATTGCTCCATGAACTCCGCGGGTAAAGTACCATGCCCAGTTGCAGCCAATGTTATTGGCGTGCGAGGGGTAAATGACAACGCAGATGGTGAGGCCATTTTTAGTTTCACTGAGCCTTCTGGAATCGGCAAATTATCCCAGCCCAAATCACTTTCACATTCGCTCCCACTTTCACTCTTGGCTGGGGAAATCTGTGCTTTGCCTATCTGTTTCAGGTCAGTCTCTGGCAGGCCGTACCTTGAGTTTGAACTTGACGTCTTTTTTGATTTGATTGAAGCTTTAGCTGTCTTTTCCGTTTCTTTTGGAGTCTTTTTGTCTGACCCTCATGCTTATATATGCATGTATATACTGTAACTGATCCCTCCGGGTTGAGTAAATGCAGGATACCTCGTAATTATTAAAAAAAATTGAAAAAACAATACAGCTGCTAACGGAGTTCCGCCTCAGATGTCCATCTCCCTTAGCGGACGAAACTTAATCAATGGTGAGAATTGCAGGTTATAAAGGAATTAGAGAAAATGTGCAACTGTGGATAGAAAAGCCAGAATGACATTCTATAATAATAATAATGATAATATTAAATTCTTTTGATATAGCCACCTTCATGTAGGCACTAGACAGAATATAGATCTGTATGGAGATATGATAGAAAGGTCTTCTAGACAGAAAATAAAGATACGTTTTATGTATGTAAGGACTAGTGACAAATGTGGGCTTAAAGGTATTATTAAAAAAGTGTTTATGTGTGCACAGAGAATAGTCAGAGTGGGACATATTTTTAAGAAACAGAAAGAACATGAGGGTTTACATGGACTTGACAGAAGGAGAGGCTATAAAAAACAGCACATGGATATGTAAGAATTATGGTGAGAATGGCATTCTGCATAGGCATGAGACAGAATATGGATCTGTACAGAGATATGTCAGAAAGCACTTCTATACAGAAATCAGAAAAAGCTTTTATCTCTTCAAAGTCTAGGGAGAATTGTGGGCACAAAGGAATTACAAAAATGTGCACAGAGAATAATGAGAATGGAATGTCTTTTTAAGAACTAGAGAGAACATGGGCATTTATGGGGACTTGACAGAAAGAGACGCTAAGAAGAAATTTAGAGAAAACTTGGATCTTGGATTATTGTAAGAATGGAGTCTGTACCAGAACTGGAGAGAAAATGGGTTTCTTTTAGGATTGGGGAGCAAAGGAACTATGAAGTGGATGTGTGTCAAGACTAATGAAACATAATGTATATATAGAAATCAGGAAGAACATAAATCGTAGTCAGAATAGAACATATTGCATATAAAAATTAAAGTCAACATCGATGTATATAGGGACTTCTGAGAAAAGGGACTATAAAGGAATTAGAGAAAGCTAATGATAAAGACAATCTAAATAGGAATCAAGCAGAACATGGATCTGTGCGTTGATAGTAGTGAGAATGTGGCATACTGCATTTAAGAGACAACATGGGTCAGTAATGGGACGTCAGAGAAAGAGGGCTATAGAGACATTGTAGAAAACATAAATCTGTACATAAGAAGGGTTTATAAATTACTTAGAGAAAATATGGGCCTGTTCAGAGTGTAGTGGGGATGGGGCCTATGTTGTAACTAGAGAGATACTGTACTTGCAAGAAAACACGTCTTTTTATGGCTAGAGAAAAGGGTGGCCTAAAGCAGGCATGCCAAACACGCATGCGGCCCGCATGACATCCTAGTTAGCACTGAACTTGTACAAAATGATTACTATCGTTTGTGATTGAAGCATTCTGCATCTTCGGCGTTACTTATTGACTTTTCTTACTTCTGCCTTCTGACAAAAGCACGTTTTCCCATGGCATTACGGTACCGGAAACGTCATGTGCTAGTATAGTTGCAGCCGCGAAGTCGCAACTGAAGTGCTAGGCTGCAAGTCAGAGAGAACTGCCAGCAACGGAGACTCACTCAGTGAGGGGCTACAGCAAAAAGGCTGACCCCTTCACTGAGGACACTTTTCAGAACGCTAGGCGGGTGGGGCTTTGCAGCGGCGCAGAAAGAGGAGACAGACCGCGGTGAGAGAGTATTACAACAAAGTATTTTTTATGTTTCTGACAGTTTCCCCATATGACACGAGTACACAGAAATCTCGTTACTATGAAGTACATTCAGCAGCAAATACTTTCATTACAACGAAGCGATCAACATTTGAAAAACATCCAGTAGAATTTAACTCATTATTACCCTTCTATAGAAACGGCATACTTGTTATATGTAAAAAAGAAGAAAAATCTCGGGTTGCAAATGTATGCGAACTGCTGCATTTGAAGACGCCAAAAAAGCCGTTGTTATGTGGTTGCAGTGATGGTTGTTCAAGAAACATTCATATTAATGCGGCACTCATTCAAGAATATATGAGGTTTTTAAACTCTCTTGGGACCCGGACAAACAATCTCACACGTGGCAATAGCGCTGCAGGACGCACTTCAGCGTGTCGTTCCCGTTGGGGGGTGGAATCTCAAATCCCAAAAGAGTTCAGAAACTTCAACATATGAAGAAGAAGAAAAGGATAATTTGGCTTCTGATTGATAAAGGTGCTGACCACAACATGCTTCCGCACTTAGATAATGTTCACGTTGAATTCCTCCCACCCAGTTGCACGGCAGTGCTTTAGCCATTGTGTTTGGGCATCATTTGCACCCTGAAAATGTATCATCGCAAGGAAATGCTGAGAAACATTCTCGTCAGCATAACTTGTAGACAATAGAAGATTAAAATAACGCGAAAGAAGCTATTGAAGCTTCCATTTCCAACATCCTATCTTTGCGATGCACGTTTTCTGCAGTGACGGCAAACCAAAAAGAGATTACGGAGTAGACTGAACATAAGCAACACACTTCGCGTGTCACTGTCTTCCATCCTCCCCAGATGGGATCGTCTGGTTGCAGGAAAACAAGCTCAGGGCTCTCACTGATTCTACATTATGGTAAGCTGTATAATTTCTATTACTAAATTATAACTTAATAATAATAGAAATGTAATGTAAATTGTGTACAAAACTGCTCTACGAACCCGCCCATAATCACCCCATAAACTCCAACCTCCAAAAACCCACCCGTCCCTGGAAAAATTTGCTTCTAGTAAAGCAGTCCTTGGTGTCAAACAGTTTGCGGACCATTGGGCTACACTACTGGCTGGGCTGCTGAGACTGGCCACTGGGCAGAACTGACCATCACGAGTAGTAATAGCTTGCATATTTTCACTTTTTCTGCTCTAGTTTTATGTAATTTTGTGCTAGTATTGTAACGAACAGTTAGTGTAGACTACAGCTGAAGATCTGAAATGGATGCGAAAGGTTGGTGAGTTGTTTATTTACAGATTTGTGTGATTTTGAGTTTGTATAATTAGTGTAGGTCAGGGGGATTTTTGCATATTGTCTTATTTTACAATATAAACTTTGAAGTAAACTTAGTAAAGTAAAAGTATATTTTTGGAGGATTTGTTTTCCAACTTGTATTACTGAGCAATGAATTCAGTGAGCGTTTTCGTGATTTCAGTTTACACGAACAGGACTTTGTGCTGTTTACGTCACCATACTCTTACAACGTTGCTGAGGATGCGCCTGAGAATATCCAAATGGAATTGATTGAACTGCAGTCAGATTCTATTCTGATGGCAAAATACAACGAAGTTGGTGTGCCAGGCTTGTGTATGTGCAGATCCATAAGTTGGCATCGAGAGTACTGTCTATGTTTGGAAGCACTTACCTTTGTGAGAAATTGTTTTCGTTAATGAAAGCCACCAAAATCCCACATCGCTCAAGACTTACTGTCGAGCACCTTTCATCCCTCATAAAAGTTGTAGCTGCACAAGATTTCAAGCCTGATGTTGACGAACTGGTTACTAATAAGAGATGCCAAGTGTCGGGACAAAAGAAATAAATCTCACACTGTAAGACTCCTATATAAGCAATGAATGTAATATAATGAATATAATATAATAATATAAGGACTTAACTAAGAGGCTGACTCTAATTGTACGCTGTTGTACAGAGAATGTATGGAAATAAATTGCTTTTCTTTAAACTTTAAGTGTTACATTTTCTAAAGTTTTCAGTATTGGAAAGAAAGCTACAGTAACTTTGTATAATAGTATAATAGTATTTGTTACAGTGCAGGCCGCTGACACACCTATGGCAGTTGAAGTGGCCCACCAATGGTAGTGAGTTTGACATGCCTGGCCTAAAGTATAATACTGTAGAATTACGGAGAACCTGGGTCTGTATAAAAACAAGAGAATAAATGGACCTACAAAAGGTACTAAATACCCTCTAGTGAAAAGTCAGCAAAATGACACCTTTTATTGGCTAACTAAAAAGATTACAATTTGCAAGCTTTCAGGGGAACTCAGGCTCCTTCTTCAGGCAAGATGTAGGCCTGAGTTGCCTCAAAAGCTTGCATATTTAGTTAGCCAATAAAAGGTGTCATTTTGCTTGACTTTTCATTACATTTTTAATGGCTAACATGGTACAACACCCTAGGGCTAAATACCCTCTAAAAATAGTAATGAAGAAAACATAAGTCTTTATTATGAGAAGAGAGAAAGGTGAGCTTAAGTAAAGCAAAACTACAAAAGACTTTGGTATTAATAGGGACCTGTTGGAAATGGAGTCTGTATTGTAACTGAAGAATTCATGTGTCTGCATAGGGACTACAAAGAAAGACATTTACAGTAATTCAAAACTACAGTGAGCATGGGTCTCTCTATGGATATGAAAGACAAATGATGCTTGTCTCAGAGACGGTGGTAGTCTTTATAGTGACAAAACAGCATAACAGTCTCTATAAAGATTAGATTGAATAAGGAGCTATAAAGGTGCTAAAGTTAAAAGGTACACATGTGAATACAAAAGAAAATGAGATGTTACCTCTGATTGACTGGCCGGGCCTCCTGGAGTGAATGTGCTGTACAGGATGTGGCACTCTATAGTATTTATAGGATTTGGAGAGAATGTGACCAATTATTGATAACTGGGACTGGGATTGGGAGCCAGTTTGAAAATAGAAGACAATGGGAATATGATTTAGAACTAGGAACAATGGGATGCTGTGAAAATAAGTGTGAATTGGGCCTGGTGAAGGGACCAAAGTGAATGATTATTGTGACAAGAGTAAACAGAGGTTTGGTTGTGAAACACACAGGAGGATCACAAAGAGTGGGGTTCAGTAGGGAAGAAACGGAGAGCTACAGAAGCTCATTAGAGACGTGTGAGGCTGTATGGCAGCTAGAGATGTGGAGGACTTTTATGAATGGGGGAGTATGGAACCGACTAGTGACCTGAGAGAATATGGAGCTCCATATGACCAGCTTATGAACTGTAGAAAGTGTGAGATGAGAGACTTGTTTTAAGTTTGTCATTTTTCAAGTTGAAGTTATTTCTTCACAAGCTTGGTATATATGCATTTGCCACATGAAATTGTATTCTAAAGTTAAAAGTTTTCTTTAAATTTAAAAAAAACTATCTTGCCTGCACTGATACTTTACAATGGAGGCCACGGGGCATGGAGGAAAAGCTTAAAACCTTCCCAAACACATCCACTTTTTTTTAAGCCGAAACAGTTGTTGAAAATTGATCCTTGCCTTGTGATTGCACACACATTGTAAAATAGTTTGTACATGTCATTTTTGAACAAAAACAGCAACATTATGAGATTCAGTTATTCTATATGAAGGCCCGCTGTGTGCACTAATGTGTATTTCCCCTTGGGATTAATGAAGTATCTATCTATCTATCTATCTATCTATCTATCTATCTATCTATCTATCTATCTATCTATCTATCTATCGGTCAGCACTTAGTCTTCCTGTGCACTGTAAACTTTTCATGCCTTATGGTTGGTTTTGTTTTGAATCATTTATGTGAGAATCCACCCTCACGAATAGAAAACAAATCCTTACCATGAGAAAATAATACCAGGAGTATGCAATAAAATGAGTATTTCTAGATCTCTTTTGTTGCCACAAACATACGTCAGAAACACGGAAGGCGTGTTTTCATATATCAAAACTTTTGCTCCTTCATCAGTAAGTTTTTAAGCTTTTGTGTTTTCCAGTGGTGCCCCATGCCCCATTAGCCTCCATTGTAAATCTCCAGTGTGGGACAGAATTTTTTTTTTTTAATTTATAGAAAACAATTAATAATAATAATAATAATTCTTTGCATTTATATAGTGCTTTTCTCACTACTCAAAGCGCTGAGCAATTGCATGTTAAGGGCCTTGCTCAAGGGCCCAACAGAGCATGGCATTTACAGGATTAACTTTAGATCACAATTTTTCATGAGTAATGCTTATATACCATCTGTGTGAAAAAATAACTTCAACTTGAAAAATGTTAAATTTCAAGGCAAACAGCATTATGGTGCTGTTCAAGATTAGAAATAATGGAGTCTTCCACAGTGACTTCGAGTAAGACTCCTGTGAGTAGACCAGGGAGGATGTACAGTAACTAGACAGAAAGTAGAGGTGTATATGAACTGTACAGAATTAGGACTTGTATATGAACTATAGAGAATGTTGGACTATATAGTGACTGGAGTGAGAAGGTTGAGCTACTTAGGGACTGGGGACAATATGAGACAATGCTCAGAAACCGGATGGACTCATCGGACGCTGTAGAAAACATTACTCTTTGGATAACTGATGTTATATACTATTTGAAATTGGAAAAAATCTCATTCTCACTTAGAGGATCAGTAAAAAACTTTTTCAAAACCTGGCAGGAACTAATCAATAACATTTTAGAATAAGCATTTTAATAAAGGAAGCAGATTGTCTCCCCTCTTTTTTCTTTTTTTTTGCTCTGTTTATTTTTCATTATTTGTTAATTTATCTATTTAATTTTTTTTACTAACTTAAAGTTTTACTCTGCTGAGCTAGCTCTCTTTCTCATGAGTGAGGGTGATTTGTTTTGAACCAAGTCTTGTAAAACTTGAATTATTTGTATGGAATGTTATTTGTTATTAAAATCAATAAAATCCAAAAGAAAAAGAAAATGTTACCCCCATCAAGTTTCTCCAGGTCTCCCTCTTCATTGCTAGGGTGTCCTTTACTTTCATCAGCACTCCAGACTAAGTTTACACATTCCAGTTTTGTGTTTTGAGAGAGTCTGGCTCCAGCTGCAGTGATTTTTAGGAGCTTCTGGTCTTATGCCTTGTCCTCTACTTGTTTGTAAAACCATATCATAAATCAGCCCCTGGCCACCTCTGTGCACTTGCTCTTGGTATCCAAGGATGTTCAACATTGCTTCATGCCTTTGTTTTTTGGGGAATGAAATATAGTGCCTGGTTTTAGTGCTTGACTGCTAACAATAGTGCCACTTGTTTGCAATGGAGTGGAAGTAAAAGGCTGCTTCACCAGGACCTTGCAGTAATTCTTTTAGGATGGCCAATGCCAGACAGTGTACCAGAACAATTAACTCATGATTCCTCCATTATGTAAGGCAGCTTGAGAGTTAAAAACTGTGCTCTGAGATTCTGCAGTAAGGTAATAATGTTTAGTGATCATGGCACAGAAGAGTGGCAACATGTGGTTTGATGATGAGCACATGCAAGCAAGAATTTCATTGGGCCTGTACAAGTGACAATAACGACCCTATAAACCTCAAAAATACCTGCTCCTCCAAAGACACTGTCAGAAGAAGTGAGCAGCAGCTACCTCGGACCTTCCATAAACCCCTCAAGGGTCCTTTCAAGGGAACTCTCATTGGACCAGGACAGCTTTACACATGCCATAAAGAAGAAAAAAAAATGCTGGAACAAATCCAGAAATAGGTGGCCACAGGCATCATTACTAAGGGTTGTATTTACACACAGGTTGGCACATAATGTCACCCAGTAATACTATGCAATTGAGATTTCCTGCCACATCTCCTAGATAGGTGTGTTAACATTGATTATCAATTTCAATTTGAATTTGTCTCCTCTGTGCATGTGTGTGAGTGGGCCTGGAGATGAACGGGTGCTCTTCTTTCCTGCCTGACTCCATTCACAGACTCTGGGACTGTTATGTTGTATTAGTTTCATACGCACATAAAGACACGTCTTGTTAGAGCCAAATCCACTCTCACGCATACTCTATGTGTATAAACGCACACAAACGTAATGGCATGCCAGTTTACACAAACACACTCCAATGTGTATTTTTTGTTAACTAATTTTTATTAAAGAGAATAAGTAAAATGCAGAAACAGGATTAATGAAATGACAAGATAATGAGATAATTAGTTAAAACACCCCATTCCCCAACTGGGGTCTACCAACTTCAAACCCATGAGGAACAAAACAAACACAAATGACTGAAATGGTGTCTGCTTGATGAACTTACTAAGGGGCAAAGGCCCACATTTGGACTGAAAATAAAAGGTAGTGAGGAGCATAAGTTCCCATCACCGCTAACTACCAGATACGCATTAATCCATAAGCTTGGTGACCAAAAGCCCCTCACCTGATGTTAAAACCAGATGTTTCATTAATCCTCCATGCAGTGAGTTCAAGAAGAGTTGGGTTATAGAAAGAAGATCTCCAAGAATCAACAGAGATAGAAGAAGGGGTCATCCATCCAGAGGCCAGAGCAAATTTGGCAATGATGATACCCAGAGAGACCAACCTCTGCTGGACTGAGCTGAGCGAAAGTGTGGAAAGGTCAAGGTGGAAAAAAATATGAGGTGGGAGAAGAATCTGAAGAGACAGAGAGCATTGAAGAGAGGGAATTCGAAACAGCAGGCCGATAGGGAGTGACAGTGGGGCAGTTCCAAACAAGTGGCCGAAGGCTCTTTGGACATTTTAGTGTTGTGTTTCAGGCAGAAATGCCCATCTGGCAAGTGTTCAGTTCTTTGTTTTGTGTCTTCTTTGTTCATTTTTGATTCTTTTCTTTATATTCTTTTTTTATATTTATTGACATTTTTGTTTGTATTTGATTTTGTCTATGTATCAATGCCATTGTTATGTGACTTGTATTTTGTGGGTGATCCTTCAAGAGGAGAAACCACCTGCCTATCACCAGTAGGGGACTGTCTTCTGCTCTGTAAAGGTGAGGGTTTCCCACAGTCCCTGGTGGTTCATTTCAAATGTGCTAGGGAGTTGAGCATTCTTGTGTTCTGCAGAGCTTTTGTAATTTTTCTGAATGTTTGATTCCTGACCGTTTTGCTCAGTTTTCTGACCATACTTTGAATTCTATATTGAGACTTGGCTGCTTTTAGAGTTTCCTTTTGAATGCCTTTTGTGCCCTTCAGAGCTTCATGTCATAACAAAGCTTTTAGTGAAATAAATCTTTTATAAAGATCTTGCATTTGCCCTTATATCTAGTTGGGGTATGATGGTAAATCCCACCCTAGTGGTAATTTTTGGAAATTTTTCATGAGCATTTTTTGGAGTCTGAAGTCTGAACATTAAGGAACCAAAGTGACAAAGCGGATCAGTAGATAAGCCAACAGAGAAACGTTCACTTGGGCAAGATAGAAATGGTGGACAAAATTAAACTCCGCTTACTGTTGATTGATGTTCCTGGAAGACAGGGCAATATTCTTAAAGAAGGTGTTCCATGACAGGGCAATTGAAGATGGTGAGGTCCCTTTTCTACAGAGGTTACAAGAATGATGGCTTGTAGGGGACTTTGCTTTGTGCAACAGATGAAGTGGCAACAGTTCTTTTGAGTGATGAAAAAGAACAAGTGAATGATAAGGAAGAGGAGAGGAGAGAGATACACCACATGTCTTAAGGACTGACCTCAGACAAAGCAAAAATGAGTAGTGGAGAACCTGGACATTCTAAAATGTATTTTTACCCAAGCATAAGCACAAGCAGGCCACTAAACATGAGCATAACATATCTTCAGTCCATCAGCACACACTCAAACACAGGGAGACACTGATACACATAAACACAAACCAAGATCCTTATGTGATGCTCACTCACACACACATATACACATACAGTTAAAGTGCTCTAACACATACACAGTCAAAGGCACACCGGTATACTTGTACACACTTTATTTTTTAAGTATCCACACCCAACCCCTGACCCTCAATCTTATATACACACACATGCTACTGTAGGTGACAGATATACAGTATGCATAAACCCACACCATCCAGCTCCCCACATGCACAATAACTCTCACAGCTGACTGTCACGTTGCATAATCGTCGGCCCCTTCACATCCATGGTGGGAGGCCGACACTTCCCTCTAGCCTGGAATCTCCAGTTTGATTCCTCTAATTGATGGAATTTGTTAAGCTCACGGCCTCTGAAGCTGTTTAAGCCCCGTCCATCAGATAACCTCAGTGTCTGCAACGAGGCACTTGCCTCTTCAGCTCTGCCTCATT
Source organism: Polypterus senegalus (assembly GCF_016835505.1). Taxonomy (NCBI): domain Eukaryota; kingdom Metazoa; phylum Chordata; class Cladistia; order Polypteriformes; family Polypteridae; genus Polypterus; species Polypterus senegalus. The sequence continues at coordinate 114,430,329 of NC_053163.1, forward strand.
ACTAATTTGCTGTTAACACCGTCATAATGGGGTCCACCAACTTGACAACCCACGTTTACTGCTTGACGAAGTGAATCCTGCAAAACAGCTCTCTGAAATCAGGTGTGGGGCCAAGGCACAGAACTGTGATTTTCAGTGAGATTCTCACACAGCTTAACGCAGGAACGTGCTGTGTTATGTCCTGGGTTTTTTTTTCCAATGATTTTTATTTATTTTCTGTCTAATTGTTATTTTTGTATTGTTTTGAATTATTATTTTGCATATTTTTGTGTTATATCTGTTAGTTTTGATTATTATTTGTGCTCTGTCACTGCCATTTGTTGTTCTTTGTGAGCAGAGCCCAAAGAGGTGTGGACACCCTCACGCCACTGCGATTAGGTCCTCTGTCTGGCTTTATGTTGCAGTCAGAAAGAGAGACCCACCTGTGGATCATGAGGTATTGTTATTTTTTGATTTTTTCTAGTTTATTTGATTTGTTTTCTTATTTTATTGAATGTTGCCTTTGAATTGTGATTTTGGACTTTATACATAGGCAAATTCCTTTTTTTTACTCTTTTAAGCATTTTGTGGTATTTTTCTCTTTTTTAAAATACATCTATATTTTTATAAATAATTCTGTCCACTAGCAAGAGGTTTATGGTCATCCTCTCTCTTATAGGGTGTTTTGGTATATTTCTGTGAATTTCTTTTTATTTTGAAGCCAGCTCACCATTTTTATGTCGGTGTAAGCCAAAACCTGCAGGCAGTAGCTGGGTACTGGCTGACTTAAGGTCAAGCTACACCTAGACAAGTTAATGAAGGTCTAAACACAACAGGAGGCAGCATCGTGTGTTTCAGTGACTATGAGGGTAAAGGTGCTTTATTTGGGTGGTACCAGCACTGGGTTCACTATTCCCTATCCCTCCAAATACTAGTGATGGTAGGGATTTTGAGCCTTATTCTGAACCCTTCATCTGCCCAAATAAATTCACACAGGCCCTTGAGTAACTCTATGGATAGAGCAAGGTGAACCACAAGGTGGCAGCTTTGCTTTTACTCCCAAGATGTACCTTACACCATTGCCATCATGTTTTATGTCAGCTTTTTAAAGAAATGAGAATTGAAGAGAACCCTCTGGTGGCACAGCACATGAACTATACATGTAAGTGAGATGGTGAGATGGTAAGATAACCTGAGACTGTGATTCTGTGCTGCCACTGCTCTCCCTGCACTACACACTAGAGACTATCCACCCATTTTCCTTTGGATGGCATGGGAGAATGCCAGTTTGCATGGCTCCCAGTCTTCAAAAGGATAACCCCACTGGGGACAGGGCATTAGGACCTGTGGTTGCCCAGACGGAGTCTGAGTTCAGTGGCTTTCCCAGACTGTGATGTGGAGGGAACTTTGCAGAACAGTAGCAGATCCACACTCCCTTCACTGATTATCTTGGAGCTTGTCAGGACTCAGCTGATTAATGATGGCACAGCCACTCACAAGCACGGGCACATGCCGTTTTATAAATGCTGTTGTAGTTCTCGCTGTTGCAAGGCAGGTCAGGTTTAAGGGCCAATCATCAGGTGTTCATAATGTATACTCCACCCATATGGAAAGTGACTGGCACAAGAAAGGAGCTCAGCCTTGGAGAATAACATTCAGAGAACTGCTCCATTCAGCAATATTTCACAAGGGCGCTATGGAGCTGGCCTGGTACAGACTTTTTTTTACTACAAATAAAAATGTTTAGGGTAGAGTAGAGTTCAACTTTGGAGCCTGGCTCACAGTGGCGCCAACTTCAAGTGCCCAGGCAGCACCAGTTACTGTTACACAGTGAGTATGGATATAGAGGTTCAGTTTCTCCCATACTCTCATGATGGAGCTTCCTGTGACTGGCAGTGAGATAGTTCATCGTTTTTCAGTTATCTCATGGTGGATGGATGGATGGCTGGTTGTGTACGAAGTTATCGTGGCACCCTACAGGGACACGGGGCCCTACTTCTAATGACTTTTTGAATGTCATTCAGTTTCCACATTAATTTCACCTATAAAGCCAAAGTAGACCACAATGACTCATTGCCCCATGAGGCAGACATTTGTGTCAAGGTGGCAAAGACGGATTCCAAAATGTTTCACAGATCAGGGAAAGATTTCTGCACAACCTACTCCTTAGCCCACTCAGTGGCTTCTCCCCTGACTGCCAAAGCCACATGCAGTGACTTGAGTTGAAACTAGAGGTTCACCCCGTCATCTTCCCTCAGAGTGGCACCTCCTCCAACTGGTGCGATAAGCTGCCAAGGCTGAGGGTGAGGGGGTGTGGGGCATGGAAGGCTGTTCCGCCTCTCATAGCTCTCACAATGACATCTCTTCTGGCTGCCATGGCAGCCTGCAGGGAATCTAGGGGCTCGGATTATGGGTTGTGCTTGGCAGCTTCCCTCAGAATGGCATCTTCTCTGAATGACATGTGGTGGGATGGCACATGGGCCGCATGGGTTCTACTTTGCAGCTGCTCTGATAATACTGCCTCTTACCAGCATGGCAGACCCAAGGGGTATGCAGCTAAAAGTTCCACTTCTCACAATGGCACCACCTCCTTCAGCTGGCAAGGAAAGCTGCCAAGACTGAGTGTCGGGGGGGTGGGTGGCTTGTGTGTTTTATGGGGGTAGTGGTGTGCAGTTTTAGGGTTGCTCTCACATTCAGGGGTCCACTTAACCTCCCTCACTATGGAATCTTCAGCATCTGGCAACACAAGCTGCCAAGGAGGGCACTGCTCATCTTCTTAATTGTTCTTACAATGACTGGCAGACTGAGACTTCTGCATGCCAGAATGTGTGTAAAAACTCACTGCATCTGGGATCTGGTGTGAGTGTCCCCGGCATGTGGGATGGGCACACAGACAGAGCACACTTCTTCTCCCTCTCACAGATCGCAAAAGGCAGAGCGGTAGCCGTCTTTTTTTTTTTTTTTTTTGCACACTTTCTCCTGGCATTCTCAGCCCACTCCAAGGTCGCCGCCATCGTCCCCAAAGCCTACTTTTTGTGAATAAATAAATCAAGATACCCCAGGAAACAAAAAATGGTAATAGAGTGCACGTCTCTTCAGTTTCATTCAGCTGGAAATTTCATTATTGTGAGAATTCCAAGGCCTTGGCGTTGGTTTAAAGCCCCTGAGCCACCTGGAGCATCGGAAGATTAAAATGAAATGATTTAATATCAAGCCGTGTCATCTCTTCCAGGTCCTGCAAAGAAGCACATCATAGATTTCCTTTTAACATCATTCCGGGAGCGTCTGGCGAGCCACGGCTGGCCTGGCACATTCTTTCACATCCCTTTGCTATGCGTGTGTAACCAGCCTCGTTACGTTGCCATGCCAACCGAGGCGCAGCGCCTTCTGTCAATTGCTTAAATTACATTTTTAATATTAATAATGAAAATATTAACAATTGTAAGAAAGTCGCTTGACTGACTAATTGGTGGGGTGGAAAGACTTAAACAGGCTGAGGGTCTAAACGGCTTCTGCCTGATGAATATGGCAGGCTAGGGGGCTGAGTTGATCAGGTCAGTGGCACCTGAAACACTTTGGGATGAGGTTTGCTTATGAAAGGCACTATATAGAGTACATTTGCCTTTTTTAAAGGATTCATCAGAACTGTTATGTCTTAATTTAAAACAGCAAAATTCAATCCATTTTTTTATGGAGAGCTTTAAAGGTCAATGCAATATGAGACCTGGGAATGGAAAGTCTTTCTTGGAAAAGTGTCAGACTCTTGGGAACTCATGAGACTACCATATTGGCTCAGCACTTGATCCTAGAAAGGAAGTAAAAAGAGAACAAAAAGTAAATCAGAAGCCCCCTGACCAAAGAGTACTGCTATACTTCATCTCAGACGTGCCAATGGCTAAATGCATCTGGTCTTACTGAAATGGTGCCTTCTTCTGAACACCCAGCTCTTACTGATGTATGGACAGAGTGAGAGTAGCCCTTGTGCTTCTCATTCCTCATTGTTTTGACATTTTCTGTATTACTGGTGAATTATCTTTATATATGGAAAAGGTACTATATAATATGCTGCTGCTTGATGAATTCCACACCAAAGCTTGAACCTTTTGAGTTTAACAGCCACATTTAGCTTAGCACAGGGAAGAGAATCCTCACCCAGAGACATTCAGATTTAAACCCTCGAGGTAGAAAAGGTGCTTTCTAAAGAGCTTTAATATCTCCATGTCAGCTGTCTCTATCTGCCCATCACAAGAAACGCGGTCTTCTTTTGGTTGAAGATGGACAATAGCATTCAGAAGTGAACATAAAGGTGAAGTTGAGATCTTTATACAGTGCTAACTGTGTAAGTCCATGCTGTAAAAAGCCTGGGTCCTAGAAGCTATTGAAATAGTTGGAAAAAAAATGAAATTTAGAGATGTCAGGTGATTGAAAGGAACTACCCTGAGTGTCTCTGTCCTAGATTTCATTGTGCTGATGTGCTCACCTCGCTTGTGTATTAGAGTCGAGAGGAAAAGTTAAAGGGATACCGTTTTGCCGACATGCTCATCTCGCTTGTGTAAGAGATTCTCTCTTTTCTCGGCGGTTTTACTTTAGCAACAGAGCTGCTTTCTTCTTCCGACCCGTTAACTTGGGGTCACCTTGCCAACTCTCTTAGCTTCATGTTGTAGTAGCTTCACACTTCCGGGCCAGATAAAGAGACGCACACACTTCCATGCGTAGACATTTAGTTTTCTGTTTCCTCTGAGGTGGACTCCTTACCCCAACTCCACCTCTCACTTCCGGGCCAGACAGACACACACACTTCCACGCGTAGACGTTTATATATAAGATTACTGTGAAAAGTGCTACAGCATACACTCTTGACTGATCAGTTCCAGTCCTGAGCTATCTCGTCTTTACCAGCCACGTTTACCATGGCATGTGGCATATTGTCATGCCCAGCTGGAGGTCAGACATTGGCATTCAGAAGTGATAATGACGGTGAAATTTAGACATTTATGTAGGGTTAGGGTTAATGTAGGGTGTCACACACGCGTAATTAGGGGGTAGCCAGAAGGACTGATGGAGCGTTAAAACTCACCGGACAGGGATCTAAGATGGAGTACTAATGCTTCTCTCCTTTTTTCATCAGAAAAACGAAAGACCAAATGAATTCCGGTATGTGAATTCTATGCCAAAACCTGATCCGTTCATAAGAAGAACTTCCGCATTCCAATTGTCCCACCTAGATGACTTCACTTCCAGTCACCCTTTGATGACATCTCCACCGTCACCCTCTTTCACGTCATCTCCTCCCTGCACCAATTTCGGGTTCTTTCACCATACATTTATGACATGGTTGTTGAATGTATATTGCAACTTTGACCATGCTGTACAAGACATTAGCTTTGCTTCATCGACAGTATATGGGGACAGTTCCCCAACCCTTAATCTGTATGTCTGGTTTCTTTTCTTCACAAGTTTTAACTGCGAAAGATGCTCCATGATATGCTGCTGATCCGGTTGAGAACTCAGCTTTAACTTTTTGTCTGGCACAAAAAAGACAGTCTTTGCCTGGTCGAGAACGAACCTATGGCATTCATATTTGGTCCTTCAGGTGAAAATGCACTATGCCAAGGGCTCTGGATTGATTAACCTCAAGCTTAGCTTTCATATATTGATCTCACATGTTCTGCCTTGCTCAGGGAAGATGGTCTTCACATGGTAGATGACAGAAAATGGTATCCAGAAGTGACCCTAAAAGGTGAAATGTGGATCTTAATATAGAGTCACTTATGAAGGTTGCTATATAACGTGCCATTGATTGGTCAGTTTCAGACTTCAGCTTTAACTCACCCATTAAGAACTGACCCTTACAGTGAAATGAACACCTTTTTATAGGGTTCAATGTGAAGGGTGCTATATAATGTGCTTTGACTGATCTTCAACTTATTGGCCCGACAGTCACATTCATGCTGTCACAGGGATGGTGGCCCTGACCTGGCTGAGGCCACACAATGAAAATCGTGTTGGTTCCCAGTGGGTGATAAGGTGCTTGTCACAGTGATGTAGATTGATTAATTTCAAGCTTAACTCTAACATCTTCACCTCAACCAACACATTCAGCATGACTCATAGAATATGGTCCTCACCTGATGGAGGTGGAACAATGGCATTCAGGAGTGACCCCTACAGTGAAATGAACCCTTTTCTTAGAATTCAGTGTGAAAGGTGCAATATAATGTACAGTATTGTTGATTGATTAATCTAAGGCCAAGTCTTTTACTTCTTGATCGTAGCCTTTATCTTCAGCATAGCATAGGGAAGATGGTCTTCACCTGTTGGATGTGAGAAGATGGAATTCAGAAGCATCCTGGGAATGACAGCATTTTCCAAGTGGCTTCTATTGTCTTTATCAGACTTTTAATACAATAAGTTGGCTTTTCAGAATGTGTGCCTGATTCCAGGCCAGAAGTGATTGCTCATCTAGGATGCTCTTTAACCTTCTCAGAGGAACCCAAAAGCAAACAACCTATGTGCTGAACCTCAGCTTGAGAAGCTTCTAGACATGAGCATAGATGAATGCCATGGTGCCAAGGTAATGATGGAGGACAGTGGAAGAACATGACAAGGACAGAAGATGATGATTATTGCTATTTTGGAGATAATGAGAGAATGACATTTCAGAAAAAGTTGGTTGTGATGGTGACAATACAAATGTAAAATTGGAGGATTTCGGAGAAACATGAGGACATCCTTCATGAGCTCAGAGTTTGAAGGTCATGGTGATACTACTATTTTTGAATTTAATGGGTAGAATAATAGGAAATTGAGAAATAGAAGGGGGATTTTCAAGAACATGACGGTAACGGTGTAGTGCTAATGACAGAGGATTGTGGGAAAACTTTCTTCAGCATAGGTGCCGATGATGATGATGATGACAATGAGGAAGTTAAGAGATTAGCACATAACAACGGTGAAGCAGAGCAATAAGGATGATGGTGGAGTGGTAATGTCTGTTTCCAAACGGGTGCGCTCATCACTGACAACTTTGTGGCTCCATGTGTACCCACACACTCTCACTTGTGGATTCACGGTGCAATATGTGATCTGGCACCTTGTAAACTTTCATCGCCCTGTGGTGAAATGGCTCCCACACCGCCAGTGGCGTCCTGAATGTGGCAGAACGCATTAGTGCTCGTGTGTCTGGAAGGGAGACAGCTCAATGTGAGACACTTTAAGAGCAACTTTCTAAAGCTCTTCAGGCTGGTTACAGATCTAATGGCTGACTCGATGAATTTCAATGAAAAACTCTCTGTTTCTAAGATGCATCGCCATAGCAATTTAGGTCAATTTTCCTCAAGTCTGCTGCGTCTATTTTTTTTTTCTTTTATTCTTCTTTCCTGCCCTGAAGGGAGGATGTTTCTCCACTTAAAGCAGATCAGAGTTCTCCCTCTCTGGATTCGCTGTACGTCAGCCTTAATTTTACATGGTCTCGTTGCCTGCTGCTTCCCGATTCCCTTCCAGGTCTCTCCGCTCTTCTCCTGCTCTACCCTTTCACTCTTTTACCATCTCCGGTGAGGCTGCCAGCTGCTTTTTTACTGCTCTCCTTTTCAGTGCCCTCATAACTGATTCTAGGAAGACTGGCCTGTTGCCTCTGTGAAAAGGCGCTATATAGCACCCGACCCGGCACAGACTACGCAGAGGCACGTGTTCACACTCAAGGGTTTTTTTATTTTTAATTCTTCAGCCGTGGGCACACGTCTTCCCCGTGTCCCACAGGCCCAACACAGTCCAAGCACAAAAACCCACACAAACCAAACTTTTCCTGCTCCACCACTCCTCCCAGGCAACCTCGTCCTCTTCCTCCCGATTCTGGCCCTGATTGCTGGGAGGCAGGCCCTTTTATACCCCACCCAGAAGTGGTCCAGGTGCCTGACCAGCTGGTCTTAATTGCACCTTCGGGTGGGGCTGATAAACCGTCCGGTGTGGTGGCTGGTTCTCTGCAGCACCCCGTTGTGGCCACCCCATCTCCCAACCGCGCTGCTGTGGTGGACTCCATGTCCCATGGAGCCACGGGGGAGATTGAGGAGGGATCCACGGCCAGGGAGACTGCCCCCAAGCGCCCCGGGGAAGGTACTGCAATGTCCATGATGGCTCCCCCGAGACGTATGCAGCAGAGGCGTCCCGGCCGGGCATGGGACTCGGCTGTCCGTCACACCTCCTATGATCCTGGGCTTGTGATGGTACAGGCAGGGCTCAGAGTGTGCCATGCTGTCTGGGCTGGCATCTCTGCTGTCATCTGCCTCATTGTAGGAATGTGTGTGGGGAACCTCTTTGGATGGCACAGGCTGTTGGTGTCTACGTTAAGCGTGTGTGTTTGTGAGAGAGAGACTAGGTGATCGTGGACATGCACTTTACAAAGATTTGATTTTTTAATTGTGGGCAGACTTGCTGTCCACCCAGCTTCTGAAGTGGTACATTGAAGTTTAAGAGTTGAACTCTGGTCCTTAGAAAGGTGAGACAGCAGTGTCATGACACTTTAACAAACATGGCAGTATTAATGACAAACTAACCATCCATTACAGTTCTGCGAGCCATGAGGTGTATTGTATGCCCAAACCATTGAGTGCACTGGCCAACAACACAAGAAGACTTACACTCAGCCCACGTTACTAATTACCTTATTTAATTCTAGCCACAGGTAATAGAATAATTTAAAAACATTTGCTATCTCTGGACCTGCCTGTCCCTTCAGTGCCTTTCTTCTGTATTCACATGTGTCCGGATGTCACTTCACCCCCACCGCATTTCTCAAGCGTGTTCCCATAAAGCCTGCTTCTCAGACTCTCGTTAATTTCGAGGCACCTTTCTCTCCTCCGGTACCGTTTGAAACTGTTCATCTTTGAAGGCAACTCTCTTAGCATGCACCTGTACTCCTCCTCGTGCGTCTCACACTCGTGCTTCCTCTTTCGTCATGTCACCAAGGCAAATTGACCAATCACAATCACGTTAAAGCTACATTGACCAATCAGATTGCTCTGAGGAGCTGGACGGATGAACCTTAGTGATTAATTATATAGTAGATAATCCATCACATTCAGAGGGGCTCACAGGATATGGTCCTCACCTGATGGAGGTCAGGAAATGGCACTGAGGAGTGACCCTTACAGTGAAATAAGCACTTTTTTTTAGAATTCACTACACTGACCAATCAGATTGCTCTGAGGGATTGGATGCATGGACAGTAACATTTTATTATACAGTAGATAACTAATAAATTCTTTAAATAAGCTAATAACCTAATCATAGTGCTGGAGAGTTGTTTAGTATATACAATTAAGAATTTACTGTACTCTGGCCATACAGAGCTATAAGCCCAATATGTTCTTCTACTGCGCAGAAATTTTGGAACAATTTTATTAGTAAAGTTGACCTCATCAATGGTTCCCTCTTTCCCAATCAAGTTCAGATTTATCCCATCAGACCTCCCTTGTTTGTTTTTCTGCTCTAAATGTGGAATACATTCTTTTATTTTGGTCTCAAAAATGAGGGCTACCTCTGGCATTCTTCACCCCCTCCCTACGCCCATCCCAAAATTTCCTCTGACAGCTTTATAAATCTCATCTCTGGCTGGGCCACCTGTCCATATGAGGGGGTGGCACGCTAAGACACAGAGATGCTCTCTCCATTCAGTGACAGCTCCGAGATCCTGAGAGAGCCTCAAGGTTTTGTCTTCCCTGCAGCAGACAGTCGTGAGTTACTTACAACACGCTGCTGTAATCCTTTAAGCGCCTTGATGAATCATGGGACGCACAAACGCTGCAATTCAGCTGCAGGGTTCCCTCTTCTCAAAGATAAAAATGATCATTGAGTTTTGAGCACATATCTCTCAGTGAAAAAAAATTCTAAACCAAAGCGTACCATCACATACAAGGGTGTCCATCACTGAATACGAGTGGAAGTAAGCCACAGGGATGGATGGAAAACTTCATTACAACTCAGTAAGGGGGAAAACTGACAAGTGAGCCAGAGGGGAAGTTGCTTTTCTTATTGTGGAAATGACCATTGTTCAACACATCATTCTTGCAGTATTAGGACACTGACTAGTAAAGGCACCATATAGGGTACAATTTGATTTGGCATGCTACTTAGTAATGGGAGTTGTGCAAAGCTCACATGCAACAGTTTTATTGGTATTAGGCTGGCATGGCCATGCAGTTATTAGCATTCTTGCCTCACACCTTTAATGACCTGGATTCAAATTCTCTCCCAATCATTGTCTGCGTGTTTTCCTTGTTTCTCTACATATTCTAGATTTCCCTCCACGTGCCAAAGACCCTCAGGTTGAATGAGTGAACATAGGTGTGTGCCCTTGTGACAAGCTGGCACCTCACCACGGCTGACTCCCTCATTTGTTCTCAGTGCTGCCCTGACAGATGCCAGCTCTCTAGGGCTATGATTTTGATTCGATGGAAATCCTTGTTAGCGCAGTAAAAACTCATCAAAGATGTGCCCTTTTCACTAGGGGGCTATCATAAGAACAAGACTGCTGAAGATCAAGATGGGGATTTGGAGCCACAAATACGTTCTTGGGAACTCATCACACCCATGCAATGCATAAAATTAGGGAATTGGACTGGATTATATAGTGCCTTTATCTTGTGGAAGATTAATTTGCTGTGAGATCATATCTGGAATATTGCTTGGGAGTCCATATTGTGTCTGAGCTGTGAGGAAATCCGGAAGGAACTGAATGTCATTTAGCTTGAACACAATGTAACCACGAGGACACAATGCAAGTGTTTAAGATCAAGAAAGGAGCAAGCCAAGCTCCCCCATCATCAGAGGGTTCTTGACTTACCAGGGAATAAGCAAATTCAAAACAATGAATAGATGGTGTCACATACGTGCACATCGGAGGCAGTCTAAGGGCTTAACTGGGATTAAGATGCAGAGCCAGAGGTTGATGAATAGTACTAATGCCTTTTCTCCCTCTTCCACAGAACACTAGAAGGAAAGCCCACCTAAGACTCTGCCTACTTCCACTACTGCAACATGCCCTTCTGCAGACCTCACTTCTGCCTGAGATTCCACCTCTTTCTGTCCTCCTCCTATAAAACCCAAGCCTTCACACTCTTATTCAGTCTACTGTGACTCAGTTGTTTATGATTAATCTGCACATTGTTGGTTGTGCTTATAATATACGGGGTGGACTCCCCAAATCTTCATAATTGTTTTTTCTCTCTTTTGTTCACAATGGATAAGCACAGAGGTAGATTCCAAGTGTTCTTCTAAGATCTATTCTACAACAAGGGGTCACAGGCGGTAGCTACTGAAGGTTCCTTTTCATCCATCCATTATCCAACCCGCTATATCCTAACTTCTTTTCATACAAATGTCCAAAAATACTTTACAAAACGTTAGGCACATGGAAGCATTTAACCCATCTCAGAAACTCAAAGGACATGCTGGGTGTTAGTTTGGGCATATGAGGTTAGGGGTACGTAATGTGACTGGCAGTGATGACGGAGTCGAGAGCAGAGGGAAATGATGGAGAACCACCCCAGTAACACATTTAATTGAAACAAAAATGTCCAAAAAAAGCGAAATAACATTAAAGAATGTGCGCTAGGGACAACACAAAAGACACTGAAATAACGTCAGCCACATCTTCTATTCTGCTCTATCAGTTGTAACGTCCTCGGCTCCTGATCGAGTTCTGAGACATCACCTTTTCAGTTTTGCTGCTTTTTATGGTGAAATGATTAGAAGAGGGAGGGCTTGTTCAGGATGGCCGGGTGGCTGGTTGTGCGTGCCCTCACTGGGTGGTGGAAAAAAGAGAAGATATCATTAGCAGCAGGGCCCCCTCTGGTCCTGAGGGCACCTTGGGTACACATGTGTGACAATAGACTCAGCCCCGGGGTGGTTGTTATGGTAAGTTGTCATTCTATTCAAGTTCTTAATTAGATGCCAGTCATTTTATCCTGTGATCTGCTCCCATTCAGTCATGTCAGAGATGCACATCACAGATCCTTCACTTTTTTGAGAAAATCTCCAAAACTTTCAGGAGATCAGACCCTTAACTTTTAGATCAACAGAGCGATGTGATGATTAAAGCTGCAGATGGTGCCCAGGTGGCTGCCACGCTCTGGGATGCCTTGTGATTTTAATTCGATCTGATTTTCTGTTAAAATCTTGTCAGGTATGTGACACCTCTCACATTCTTCTTTTACCTGTTAGTGCTGCACTTTGCATTTGTATCTGGTTGCCATTTTGCTATAATGCTTTCTGTTTCCATGGCTTATTATGAATTGGTCCATATAAAATAAAAACAATGAAGTTAAATGAAAAATAACTAAAAGAAAAGCAAGAAAAACATCTGCATGGCATTAAGTGACCCCTGCGTGTGTGCTAGAAGTTAGCACTTCTCTTTCAAGGTGAGACCGGTGCAGACCCTCAGCAACTTGCCATCTAATGCAATGAGTGTTAAATTGTAAGGACGAGCTTCTGATTACAAAAGCAGGTGAAGAAGATAAAAAACAAAAGCCACATCCCTCACTCCATTCGCCCACATGGTCCACCTTGTGCCTGTCTTATACTTTCTTATCCGAGGGTCCTTACAGCTTTTCCCTGTGAACGAAGGAGAAAGGCTTTGTGGTCCCTGAAGGAGGCAGACTGTTCAATCATAAACGTGAAATATTGTGTTCACTGGGAGTACTGTGCAGAAGCTGGAGAGAAGCCATGTTCAAATATTCAGTAGCCAGACATTTGAAAATGTGCAGCCGGTCAGATGGAGCAAGTAAGGGTGTAGTCCAAGGTCAGGCAGGACGCCAAAAATGTCAAAAGTAGGTTCAAGAGACACAAATCAAGAGGCAGCGAAAAGATTCAGTAATTTCAGAAGTCAGCTGTGACCTTTTGTTGCGTTGAAGCCTGTTATGTGTCTAAATAAAGAAAGGGTTCTTTCTGGGGCCTTTTTGGAACTAAAAATGGTTCCCCTCTGGCATCGCTTTGAAGGTTCACTCTGGCACCTTTAACTTCTAAGATCCAGATGTAGTTAGCACATGTGACATTTAACTTGTTTTATTTTACTTGCAGACTGCTCATTAGCATTTTATGAATCATTTTATACAGCACTATTAACATATGCAGTTTCAGCTACATGTAATTGTATTTACATTTGTTATTTTAATTTGTTGTTCATTAATCTGTTAAGTAGCTGTGTGATGATGTGGTGGCTCAGAGCTTCATGCTGCTTCTGAAGTTAGTGAGGCAGCAGTTACCATCACGCATGTTGACTGTTGGACTCCTTGCCTTATCATCACACACATCTTTATTGGGATCAAACTTTGAATGAAGAACATCCTTAAGACCTGGATGGAAGCACCGATGCTTTACCGACTATCTTTGCATCAGCGCTGAGTGTGCGTGTAAGCATTGACACGTCTGCCGTTGCCTTTTGTTGTTTCTGTTGACACATCATTCTCACTTCCACTTAATGAAGATGAGGTTGGCTGACCCCCTTCAACAGCCAAGCCATCTTCTGACTGAACGCTGGTAAGTACTTAAATTTATGGTACTGCACTCACAAGGCTGTGTGTCCAAGCACAGAGCCTTCGGAAAGCTACAGAAACCTCAGTTCTGTTTTAAATACAATTACTGGGCTGGTAATCCAGTTAAAGTCATGTCCTCCCAAACCAAAGAACTGTGTTATCACCCCCTACCAGAACTCCTCCATAATTCTTAGGCTTGCCTCTGTCCAAAAAGAAGCTGTCTTCCTGATGGTGCACAAGGAACTCATTTGTTTCTACCATCAAATTTTGTACTTTGGCACTCATCTCCTCCATTTTGACAGGTTGGCAATTGAATGAGTGCACTTTATCACCAGCTAACTGCCAGAAAAGTAATGCAGATGGAGGCGAATTCCTTCTGTCAGACATGAGCCATTTATTCCCTACTGTAAGCAGGTAACACACTATATTGTGTACCATATGCAGTATTTAATCAGACCCCGAATGGACTGCAGAATTCCGATTAATGGCAGTTTTTGTAGTTTTTTTTTGGGGTGCAGGGGGTGTCTGGAGTTGACATTTTCCAAACAGTTTGAAGGTTTAAATGGAAATCCCCATGAAAAGTAACTCTAACCACATAATTGCAGCCGCCTCCCGTTTAAGTGCAAACACAACATATCAATTTGCCATTTAGGGGACGAACACGGTGAAGGAGAGCAATAAAGCAAAATGTGAGCAGCACCCCTGGGACAACCGTTGGCGGCTTTAAATCTGGGCTGATTTGCCTTGCGAAATGAAGGTTCCACTTCCTGACTGGCACAGCACGAATGAGCAACACCCCTGCTAAGCAGCTGGCATAAGAGATATTACAGTAAAATATAGCGAACCCAGCAACCCCCGCTCTCCCACCCCCTCCACGTCCGTCTACCTCTGACAAAACGTTCTGCAGCGACGGTATGAAATACCGGCAAGATATTTCCCTTCACGCTGACATTTACACAAACATCACATATTATTAAACTGTAAAAACTGTAAGTCTCGTAAATAGGATCTCTTTGAGCATATCCTAGTTTTATAGTCCCGTAAAAAAGGAACGTTTTCTCAAGTTATCCATAAACGTCTCAGCAAGCCCGTTCGGCCGCACATGTTTTCTTAGCATAACGCCTGCGCATAAATCAGCGCGCTGGGCTGAAGGGAGACGCGCTGTGCGCGGTCACGCGACTGGCCGGACACCGGCGAGGGCGCGCAACACTGGACGGCTGCTGCTCCGCAGCTCTGCTCACTTCGCGGGAGTTGCAGTATATAACTGGAATGGCTCGGACGCTCACGTGAAAACATAAAGCGTGACACGAATCGCTTTCTTTCTTTTTCGTAATGATTTATGTTATATAGTATCTTTTTTGTCGTTATTTATAACGTTTGTCGCTTCACATTTCATGTGTTCTTTCACCTTTTGCAATGACATACCGATAATCATGAATCACTTAACACTAATCACTTTCTTTCTTTCTTTCTTGCGATGTTTTAGATTATAAGCATTATATGATAAAATGTCTTTTGTAATGCGTTATGAAGCTTGTCTCAAATCATGCCACATGTAATTTATTATAGTATTTTCTTTTTTAGATATCTTGTAATACAGTGAATTCATAAAGTATTCAAATACCCTTTCTTTCTTTCAGCAATACTTAATGTGATACAGTGCCTTTTGTGATAAGTTATAAATTTTATCTCAAATCCTGTCACATTTTCTTTTCTTTTATAAGGCGCCCTTTGTTAGGACATATAGTAGATTCAGAAGTGTGCAGAGTCATTCACTTTCTGCATACTTTATCATGTTGTAGATTTAATTTTGAACTGGTACATCTGCTTTTTTCCCCATCAATAACCCGATAACCCATAATAACAAAATACAAACATGTTTTTAGAATTGTTATTCAGACCTTTTGCTGTGGCACTTTAGACTATGGTCAGATGCATCATGTTTGCTTTTATTCTCCTTGAGAAACATCTAGAACTTGATTTGGAGAACACCTGTGCCAAAGTGAATTGATTGGACATCATTTCGGAAGGCACAGTTCACACTGCATGTCAAGATAAAAAAGCAAGCTATGAAGTTCAGGGATCTCTCTGTAGATCTCTGTGATCAAATTGTGGCGAGGCACAGGTCAGGACAAGGGAATAATTCAATTTCTAAAACACAGTGTCCTCAATAATTGTTAAACGGAAGACGTTTGGCATCATTAGGACTCTTCCCAGAGTTAGCTGTCTGGCCAAGTGGGGAAAAACTACCATGGTTGGGGAGGTGACCAAGAACCCAATGGTCACTGTAGCATTGCTTTCAGATCTCCACTGTGAAGAGTCCATGGGAGGGAGTAACATCTCAATGATATTCCATCAATCACACATTTATGGAAGAGTGATTAGACTGAAACCACTCTTGAGTAAAAGGCATATGACAGCCCATCTGAGTTTTGCCAAATGGCATTTATAGGACTTTAATTTGATGTGACAAAAATTGAACTCTTTGGGCAGAAAGAGGCAGGGACAGAGAGACTGGTCAGCACTGATGGAAGGATGAATTCAGACAAATGCAGAGAGGTCTTCAAGCAAAACCTGCATTCATGTGACCTCAGGCTGGGGTGATAGTTCACCTTTCAGCACAACAATGGACCAAAACACACAGTCAAAACAATACTGAAGTGGCTTCAGGACATGTCTGTGGATGTCAATGAGTGGCCGAGTCAAAGTCCAAACTTAAACCCCATCTGTGAAGAGACCAGAAGATGGCAGCTTACAGACACTTCCCATCTAATTAAATAGAGCTTGAAAGGATCTGCCAGGAAGAGTAGGATTACACTGCCCAAACTCAGGTGTGCAAAGCTTGTAGGGGCTTACCCAAGAAGACAGTTGTAGCAGTTGTAATCTGCTGCCAAAGGGGCTTCTGCAATGTACTGAATGAAGAGTCTGAACACTTACATGAATGGAATGTTTCAGTCTTTGCTTTTTAATAACTTTGCAAACTTTTCTGAACACAGGGTTTTTGCTTTTTCATTATCGGTGATTGAGTTTAGCTTGGGGCAGCACAGTGGCACAGTGGGTAGCGCTGCTGCCTCAAAGTTAAGAGACCTGGGTTCACTTCCCAGGTCTTCCCTGCATGGAGTTTGCATGTTCACCCTGTGTCTGCGTGGGTTTCCTCCGGATGCTCCAGTTTCCCTAACCCTAACCCTAACCCTCCCACAGTCCAAAGACATGCAGATTAGGTGCATTGGCGGTCCTAAATTGTCCCTATTGTGTGCTTGGTGTGTGTATGTGCCCTGC
Organism: Polypterus senegalus; assembly: GCF_016835505.1. Lineage (NCBI taxonomy): Eukaryota > Metazoa > Chordata > Cladistia > Polypteriformes > Polypteridae > Polypterus > Polypterus senegalus. The sequence goes on from NC_053163.1 coordinate 114,447,116, forward strand.
GGTGGGCCGGTGCCCTGTCCAGGGTTTGTTTCCTGCCTTGCACCCTGTGTTGGTTGGGACTGGCCCCAGCAGACCCCTGTGACCCTGTAGTAATGATAGAGCAGGTTGGATAATGAATGGATGGATGGAGTTTAGTTTGATGGGCAAAAAGGCACATTTTTCCATTTAAAGTTAAATCTACAACATGATAAAAAGTGTGAAAAATGAAGGGGTCTGAATACTTTCTGAATCCACATCTTTTGTCACAAACTATAAAGCATGTCATAAATCACTTCATATTATTTTTTTCTTAGAGCACCTTTTATAATGACATATATTATAAAACTAATTACTTTCTTTCTTTCTTTTAGCAATGTTTCATATGATACAGTGCCTTTTGTAATGAGTTTTAAAGCTTGCCTCAAATTGTGTCGCATTTAATATATTTTTTCGTTTGTAGAGCCTATTTTGTAATGAAGTGCAGTGAATTTGAAAGTATTGAGATCTCTGCACTTTCTTTCTTTCTTTCTTTCTTTCTTTCTTTGCTTGTTTTTCCCGAGAGTGCTGAACGGACACAGCTTTACATGCGTGAATGACAGCAGAGGCACAGCTGCTGGTTTCAGTTTTCCTCTCATTTCTGTCTTGTACCTTTTCTTCCCTTTACTGATATTGTTTGCCAAGTGACCCTGGGTTGGCCCAAGCGGTGTCCTCTTGGAGTGCCTTTTTCCCTAAAGGGTACTTTGGCTGACTTACTGGACATCTTGGATTAAAACTCTTCCTGTGGTTTCCGTTTCTCTGAAGCTGTGGATTGCAGTGGCGGGACAGGTGGTTGAATGTGAGCGCATTTGCTCTTCCTCGCAGATGAGCAGAACGAATGATGATATCCTAGATTCCAGCCATTTAGACATGTGCTGATGGAGCAGTGAGCTGTCACTCTTGCTCATGTCCCGTCTCTGTCTGTCCTCTCGGGTGTCTGTTGTTTTCTTGTAGCTGGGGCCATGGAAAGGCAGCTGACAGCATCAGCACATTTACTTTAAGTGTATTATTGAAGTAGTCGGAGTATCATGTACACAGACTGCAGTGAAATTCTCACTTGTATGCCTCACTAACAGGCACCGTGATAAACAAAAAAGTAAAACAATCCATAGTTTCAAACACAAATATGCTTACCTGATGTACCCCTTAACTCTCTTGCCACTTGTTCAGTTATACTTAAAAGAAAAGCCCCAAGAAAAAAAATCATAAGATTAGGAGCATTTTCTGCTTTCCAAACACAGGTCTTCATGATCTTCCATAACGTCATTAAGTAGTTTAATTTTTCACAGAAATCAATATGAGAAGAAAGCCATGGGTGGCAAACTCTGACTGAGATTCAGGAGTCAAGGCCTAGAGGAGATACTTATAACCAACTAAACCAATTGGCGGAGTGGTGGCTGTGAGGCTAAGGATCTGCACTGGTATCTCAAAGGTTGCCGGTTCAAATCCCCGTCACTGCCAAAAGAGATCCTACTCTGCTGGGCCCTTGAGCAAGGCCCTTAACCTTCAATTGCTCCAGGGGCGCTGTACAATGGCTGACCCTGCACTCTGACCCCAAGGGGTATGCGAAAACTAACACATTCCAAATATGAGAAATTGTATAAGGCGGAATAAAGAACAAAAAAACTAGAAGTATGTGAGGATGACCCTTCAGAATCTTTTGAGGCAACTCTTCATATTGTAATCTTTTTAGTTAGCCAATAAAAGGTGTCATTTTGCTTGACCTCTCACTATTATTTTCATTGGCAAAGAAATGTACATTGAGTGGAGGGACAGTCCTCAAATTATGGACACATCTTTGTGTTCAGAGTGGAAATCTGGACCCTGGAGATGGATGGGGTTTATCCTCAGAGATGGCTTACTTGACATAAAATGACATAAAAGCAGGTAATTGTAATTGTGGAGCTGGATCAAATTTTATGGACCTGGGTTGAAAAATGTGTCAAATTCCATTTGGTAGAATTAAAATAAAATAGAAAAAAATCCTTATATTGAAGCAAGTCCTGCATATTTAATGTACTCTAAATTATTTAGAATCAATTAAAAATCAATGAAAAGTGGCTTGTGACCAATTTGTAATTTATATAGAATGTATGTGAAAACTGAAATCTGTGTTCGATTTTGACTACAATAAAGTAGTGCACATTATGGTGAATTTTATGAAATTCTGCACAATATTTTCTTTATTTTTTTCCGAGCCACTAATATTTTTACCTTGAGTTGATTCATTTTATGGTCCTCTCAGCAGAATCAGGTACTCACCTGGAGTAAGTAAGCTCCGTAGACATGTCCTGTACATAAGCATGTAGGAGACCTAGGGTGCGTGTAAGATCTCTAAGTAGGCAGGGGTCACTCTATCTGAGTCAGGTAAATTTAGAAAAGGCAAGAAAAAGAGAAGAAGAACATACTTTTGAAATGTTATGATATGAGTGCATGCACATAAAATGTCAAAGGGTATGAGGCCTCTAAAAGGCTCATAAACCTTGTCAGGGCCTTCTCTAGCCTGACCAGAAGAGGCCTCACCTTAGGCAGCCTGTCCCCAAACTCGGTCAGTGGACTTGGGACAACACAGGCCCAAAATGAGAATCTGACTTTAAAAGTTAAAAATATTGTAAATTATCTAAGAAAATACCAAAGAATGTACAAAAATACCCTGCCAGGGTGAGGAACTGTGAAAAGCTCTAGCTTTTAGACAAGTATACATGTGGATATTTAATTGTTATGATCAAAAGGATAATAACAATAAAAACAAAAATTCACAATATATTGAGGTCCAGCCAGGTTTCCTCCTCTGGCTGGTGTTCCAAAGCTTGTTTCATGTCCTATTATTAAGCTATTTTTTTAATGTTAGTTTTGTTAATTATTTGCATTATTCCTTGTTTTTGCCTTTGTTATGTAATTTGTGCTTTGTGGGTGGTTCCTCAAGAGGTGGGGCCACCTGTCCATCACCACCAAGGACTGCTCTTGGCCTTATAAAGGTGAGGATTTCCCACAGTCCTTGGCGGTTCATTTCAATGTGCTAAGACGACGGTCAGTTTTTTTTGTTTTTTTTTTGCTGTACTTGTGCTTTTCTGATATCTCTGGATTTTTTATCCTCTGTTCCATTTTTTGACCATTCCCTTGATTACTGTATAGGGACTTTGTTTGCATTGGATTACTTTATTGTTCTGGGCAACTCCTTTTGCCTTTGTATTCCACACAGAGCTATATTGTTATTGAAGAGTATTTTTCAAGGGACAAATCTTTTTATTTTATTTTGTCTGCTCTTTATGTCTAGCCATGGCTGGATGATATACCACCTTCTAGTGAGTATTTTAGAGCATTTTCGTGACTCTCTTATGTTTTGGGACTATCAGTTCATAACAATATAAGGATATGTCAAAAAGGCAATCCAAGGTGAACAAGTGCTGATACTCACAATGAATGAAGTGCTCTCCTCAAATGTCAGCCAATGAACTGTCGAAGGATCCACTCTCCAGCCTCAGAATATATGGGCTGAGGGCCTGCTGGGGTTCCACCACCAAAAAACATGGAACGCACGAGAACATGTACTGTGAACCGAACAATGGTTACAGAAGGACATAAATATAATAAACACATGGGAAATAATACTTTAGAATAAACAAAGAAAATGCAGAAAAGGTAAATAAACATAACACAGAGAGCAAACACCAGCTGAAAACATGTAAAACCTCATGATTTGAATCAATAAATAGCTAACCAAAAGAAATGCATCCATCCATTTTCTAACCCGCTGAATCTGAACACAGGTTCTCGGGGGTCCGCTGGAGCCAATCCCAGCCAACACAGGGCACAAGGCAGGAACCAATCCTGGGCAGGGTGCCAGTCCACCACAGGACACACACTAGGGCCAATTTAGAATCGCCAATCCACCTAACCTGCATGTCTTTGGATTGTGGGAGGAAACCAGAGCGCCTGGAGGAAACCCACACAGACACGGGGAGAACATGCAAACCCGGGTCTCCTAACTGCGAGGCAGCAGCGCTACCACTGTGCCACTGTGCCGCCCCAAAAGAAATGCATGCATTTATTAATTACATTTTTGATTGGAAGCGGATGTGTTGCTAGTTGTGAGTCTCCCCTTCTATTGAGGCACCTTGGTTTTCGGATAGAAATTCTTGATTTTGAAGTTATGAGAAATTTTTGATTTTGATCTCATTTGAATTAGTAGTACAATTTTCTGAGTTTGGACATTACTAAATGGCAAATTAATCATCTACTGACCCAAATAAAAATAATACTGTTTTTCATTTATCCTGCCATCTACACTAATTATGCTAATAACTGCTAAATCATATTTGGATTACGTAAAAGAGCGTAGTAGGTAGGATTGTACCATAAGGGGCTATGACCTAAGGTCTCTGGGCAGATCACAAACCCAGACACGCAAAACTAAGAATTATAAGCAATATTAAATTAAGCTAAAATATTTGTTATACAATTTCCTCTGGGCGCTCCGGTTTCCTCCCACGGTCCAAAGACATGTAGGTTAGGTGGATTGACGATTCTAAATTGGCCCTAGTGTGTGCTTGGTGTGTGGGTGGGTTTGTGTGTGTCCTGCGGTGGGTTGGTTCCTGCCTTGTGCCCTGTGTTGGCTGGGATTGGCTCCAGCAGACCCCCGTGACCCTATGTTCGAATTCAGTGGGTTGGACAATGGATGGATGGATATTTGCTATACAGCACAACTAATTAATAAAATAAAATAATATAATATAATAAATATATATAGATAAAATAATATAAAGAAGAAAGGTAAGCACACTCTAGGAAAAAGCTATGCAAAAGTAAATTCAAACAGAAAGGAAAATTTAACAATACTAGTTATAAGAGAGCAAATTACAAATGCTAATTGACTAATCTAAAATATAAAGTGAAGAGAACACAGCAAAGAAACTTTCAGGACATCTACTGCAGGGCAAGGAAAATTATCAGTGGCATCAGCCATCCTCACAATGGCCTCTTTCCTGAGCTAAAGACCAGCACTGCCTAAAGTCCAGTCCAGAGAGACTGAGGAGAAGCTTCTGTCTGCAGTCGGCCTGCATGTTAAATAAGGAAAGTGTCTGGAAATACATGAGAATCCTATTGTTAACTCTCTCACAGTAAGGTATTTAAACTATCTATTTACTTACTATTATTATTAAGAATAATTACATATTTATAATTCTATTAATGATTTTTGAACTTGTAAAGTTATTGTTATTGTTCCTTTACATTTGCCTCAAGGCCAGTCTTTGGCATTGAGCAACTGATCACTTCACTGCATATTGTACCGTATGAATAACTTGTATGTGACAAATACAATTTGATTTAATTTGATGTGATGTGGTGTCATGCCACATTGGACCGGAAAATTAGCGACACCCCTCCAAAGAAAAGTGGTTCGAGGTAAAGTCTAATCCTAATATTAAAATAAAACAACAAATCCAATTAAGCTGTGAATACAGAAAATAAAGTAAGAATGTGTCATAATTCAAAACCAAAATTAAAACTACCATCGACCAAAAAAAAAAAAAAAATTTATCAAACCTAAAATAAATTTAGAAACAAAATCTAACATAGCAAGAAGCAGAAGAAAGCCAGCAATCCAAATGAAGCTCTTTATTGTTCTTTTAGGAAAGAGCTAACGGCCCCTTTAAGAGCATGGTGGCTGCTAAGCACACTAATATCACAAGCAGGGGTCAGTGCCCGATGATTTGTGTGCTTACAAAAGGATTTCTCTTTAAACATATTTTTTTTTTGGTTTGTGAATATTGTCCAATTGAATTATATTCTCTTCTACTTTCCAGATCTAGCATTTCTCTAAGTCATCTTTATCATCAGGTGGCACGGTGGTGCAGTGGTAGCGCTGCTGCCTTGCAGCTAGGAGTCCTGGGTTCGCTTCCCGGGTCCTCCCTGTGTGGAGTTTGTATGTTCTCCCTGTGTCTGCGTGGGTTTTCTCCAGGTGCTCCGGTTTCCTCCCACAGTCCAAAGACATGCAGGTTAGGTACATTGGCGATTCTAAATTGTGTGGGTGTGTGCCTTGCGGTGGGCTGGCGCCCTGCCTGGGATTTGTTCCCTGCCTTGCACCCTGTGTTGGCTGGGATTGGCTCCAGCAGACCCCCGTGACCCTGTAGTTAGGATATAACGGATGGATAGATCTTTATCATCATGTTTTGTAGTTTGTAAGATACGTGTCAATTGGGAGTGTTTTGTGAGTTTGTGCTGGAATTAAGTGTGAGACCACCACTAACATTTATTCTGCTTAGAATGGGGAAAGAGAAAAGCCTGGAGGACCACTGAGGTCACATCCAGTACCAATGAAGTCCTGTAGAGGAGATTTATAAAATTAATTTATAAACTGAACAAAAACTGGAAAGCGGCATTCAGACTTGGAGAGGAGATCAGAGTTCTGCACCTCTGAAGAGTAACATCTTTAAAATGGCGCCTGCTGCTTGTTTTGTTTTGGCATGATGAGCCCCAACATCATCCTTCAGACCTTACAACTAAACTTGGCAAATCATGAGACCCCAATCCTCATTTCTTTGTATTCTGTCTTTATTTACAGGTTACAGAGATGCCATTTTGTTTTTGATATGGGCACCATCATTTTGTGAGTTAATTAATTGCCTAGTTGTGAAAGTTTGTTGGTAGGGGTGTGGCATCACAATGTGTCATTCGTGCAACAGGATAAAAGTTGACATTAAAGTGACTGCAACATCTGTAGTACCATGAGGGCAAATGGTGGGATTGGAAGATCAACAGGAGTCAAAGCAAAAATAACAGGAGATCAAATTTCAAAACCTGAAACAGGACCAAAACTCGTAATCAAAGGTCAAAGAAGGAAAAAAGAAATAAGAGAACCAGAATAGCAAAACAAACTTTGGAAATGAGTTTTATAATATAGGAAAAAAACAACAATAAAGAGTTGGGGCACCAGCTTGATGACCCCAAATAACTGAAAGGCAACAGTCGAGAAAACATGCCCACAGACAAGACTTCTTAATAGACTTCTTAAGTGCAGCATTTGACACCATTGACCATTCTATTTTACTGCACAGGCTAGAAAATGATGTTGGGCTTACAGGGACTGTGCTCACTTGGTTTAGTTCTTATTTATCAATTCGATTCCAATATGTACAGAATTGTGCTGACAGTATACAGAATACACAGAAGTTCAATATGGTGTCCCGCAGGGCTCAGTACTAGAACCTTTACTATTTTCACTTTACAGGCTTCCACTGGGATCTCTCATTAGGAAACATAATGTTAATTTTCACTCATATGAGGATGACACCCAGTTATACCTTTCATTTAGATCAAATAAAGTTTTTCTGATGTCTTTAATTAGTTGTGTTTGTGAATTAAAGGACTGGATGGATAAGAACTACTTGTCTTTAAATACAGATAAAACAGAGATGTTAATTGTTGGAGGGAATGACGTTTATCACAACAATATTCTGTCATCATTTAACTCAGTTGGAATCACCATTAATTTTACTGAATCAGCCCAAAATCTCGGAGTTCTCTTTGATTCTAGCATGTTATTTAAAGCACATATTACAAAGTTGTCCAAATCATGTTTTTCCTATCTTAAAAATGTTAGGAAATTAAGGCACTTTCTAAACAAACAGGATTCTGAGAAATTAATTCATGCATTTATATCTAGTAGGATTGACTACTGCAATGCGGTGTTCACTGGATGTTCAAATTGTTCTTTATACAGCCTCCAGTTAATCCAAAATGCTGCTGCAAGAATTATCACAAGAACAAGAAAGTACGAACATATAACTCCAGTTCTTGAATCCTTACACTGGCTCCCGGTTAAGTTTAGGGCAGATTTCAAAATCCTCCTTTTAACATATAAAGCATTAAATGGCCAAGGTCCGGCTTACTTGTCTGAACTTATCATGACTTACAAACCAGAGCGCACATTAAGATCTCAAGATGCCGGTCTTCTTATGATTTCAAGGATTAATAAAATAACAGTGGGAGGATTTGTTCTGTTCTGTGTATTGTATTATATTGACCCCCTTCTTTTTGACACCCACTGCACACCCAACCTACCTGGAAAGGGGTCTCTCTTTGAACTGCCTTTCCCAAGGTTTCTTCCATTTTTTCCCTACTGGGGTTTTTTTGGGAGTTTTTCCTTGTCTTCTTAGAGAGTCAAGGCTTGGGGGCTGTCAAGAGGCAGGGCCTGTTAAAGCCCATTGTGGCACTCCTTGTATGATTTTGGGCTATGCAAAAATAAATTGTATTGTAAATTGTATAGAACTGACTCAAGATGGTTGATTTCCGGGTTACGACATCACGTGGCAGGAAGGGGAAGGTCTAGGCAGGCAGACATGGAAGTGACATCAGAGAGGAGGAGAGGAGAGGGCATTAGTATACAATGCTAACCTGTAGTCCAGCAGGTAGTTACTGACACCAAAGCCCTTGTCTTCCATGTGCACACACGTGACAGTTTGTTTTTACTTTGAGAAATCTTTGCAATTCCTTCTTTGACTTTTTATCTCCTGGTCCATTCCAAATTATCAACACCTTTGTGGTCTGCCATTCACAGTCATTGTGGCAGAACATTTTATATATCTTCAGGTAACTACAATCCTAATGACCGCTTGCTGAACCAGAGAAACCTAAATTGGGAAGATGCCTTGAGCCAGCAGATTTATAATTTGTAATTAGGATGTCAGGTGGACATTGTACCAGTCAGTCATGGTGAAGAGACAGCTGAGTTGAAAGGCAAAACGCTTGCTTTACATGTTAATCTAGACATTCCTGTGCTCACCTGTGGACATGAGCTTTGTGTAGTGACCAAAAGAATGAGATTGCAGTTCCATGAGCTTTCTGTGCCTAACCTTAGAGACAGGGTGAGGAGCATAAACATTCAGGAGGGAATCAAGGTAGAGTGAAGCTCCTCCACATCAGGAGGAGCCAGTTGAAGTGGTTGGGCTATCTGAATAGGATGCCTCCTGTGGAGATTTTTTTCTCATCTCTACATGGGTTTTTCCACCAAGTTCTCCAGTTTTATTTACAACCCCCAATCACATCCCCACCCCCCCAATGTCAGACATGTCAAGATTAGGTAAGATGATGTAGGTTAAATGGCTCCGAATGAGAGGCTGGAGATGTATGGTTGAGTGTGTGCCTTGTGATGGATCGTCCAGTATTGGTTCCTAATTAGGCACCAGCTCCATGAGACTCTGAACTGGATAAAAAGGTTACAAAATGAATGGATGGAAAAGAGAATCACTGTCATGATGACTAACTAAGCAATGACGTGTCTGTTTTTATTCAAGTTTGTGGATAAAAACAAAACAGAGTGCTAGTGGTTCTGTTAGGTCTTAGGGTTTCAGATTTTTGATGTTTCCTTTGACTTGGACTTCTTTTTAGTGCTATAGCAAGGGTTCTGTTAGCTTCTTTTTACTTTTTGCTTTTTTTTGGCCTGTGGCACATGTGAAGACTTTGATTTTTTTGGCTTAATTTCCTGGTCCTTGGCAGTCTGTCTTTAATTCCTGCCAATCCTTTTTAATACACAGGACAATCACAGACATTCAAACATTTCCTGAGTAAACACACTACAGTTGGCTTCACACATTTAAAAGTCCAGAAAGTTTTCCAAGTCATATTTGACACTTAGCAGGATAAGACTATGAAATTGTTCCTTGGCCACATATCTATCTATATATATATATATATATATATATATATATATATATATATATATATATATATATATATATATATATAAATCCAATGTTTGTCTGTATGTCTGTCTGCTTTTCACGAGAGAGCTACTTAATGGATTTAAATCAGTTTTTTTCTATAATTTCCTTGAACATTCCGGTTGATTTTGCGACTTCTATCATTGAGCTATGTACAGTATCATAGTTCATTTGTGGTACCAATTTATCTGCGTAAATCCAAGAGAGCAGGCTGAGAGGAGGGCGACAGGGCTCTCCTCACTCAAACATCTTGCCTCCACTTAGCTAGCGATACATGTTTGTTCAACAGACATCATCATCTAGAGATTGTTAAGGAGTAACATTTGATGTTTTTGAGACAGACATCAGAGCTACATGTGTTTTGGAGGGTATCTGCTGATTGCCAGAGATATCATGGCCATTCTTTTCTCCCCATGCGTGGGACACTCTCTCATCATACCTGAACATGATCAGATACAGTGCCAACGTCTATTGATTTTTAAAGTTTGTCCTGTTGCACTACTACGTGGGCGCAGCTGAGGAGGAGACAGCTAGTAGAATATAAAGCTTTTTATATCCTTTAAAATTTGAAAAACATATCTGCGATGGGCCGGTGTCCTGGTCAGGTGTTGTTCCTAATGACTGATGGGATAGCTTCTACCTGCGACCCTGCCCTAGTGAAATGCATTAGGAAGATGGCTGGATGGGTGCATAAAAAAGACGTTTCAACCTAAATTTGAAACTAACTGTGAGGATTTAAAATATGTACCCCTTTTTATGCAGAAGCTTCCTTTCAGTGAATGACGGCTGCACTCAGTATCAATAACATTCAGTGTAAAGAGAGAGGCACACACAATTAAATAACGCAGAATGTGACCACCTCCGCTTTGAGATTCCTTAAATGGCCCTTTCATTTACTCCCAGTAATGTGTCCCTTATTCACTTCAGTTAACTATATTGTAGGAATCCTTTGCTTTTTATTGCACAGCAGAAGCAGGCAAATTAAATGTATGCATGTTCTTCTCTTTCACAATGGCCTTTTAAAATCACAATTGAGAGATGACTGTGGCCAACATGTCAACTCAAATGAAAAATATCTCTGAGTAACATAGCTGCATTTTAATGTGTACATGAATTTGACGAATGCATTTAGTAGACTCAGCATGTACACTGTAACTGAGCTGACGCAAGAATCTGTTCTGGATTGTGCAGGGAAAATCAAAAGCAATCGGGGAAATTAAAGTACAAACAGCACAGGGAGAAACAACAAAGAGATTAGCGACAAATGGGAGTAGAGAACACTGAGGAGTCATAAAATCACAGATTTTAAATAAATGTGGAGGCAGTCTGCTGCCTATCAACTCTTCATGCCACTTACAGCTCAAAAATGTGAAACGCAGACAAAGGCATTTTAAAATGAAGAAAAGGACCCCCATAACCCCTTTTAATAGAGAGCGTCAAGAAACAGGGAGAAATAAGAAAGCTGTGCTGCCCAGACTTTTGGATTATTTATACTAGGAATTCTTTGTATCTAAAACATTTTTCATCGATTATTTGCATTTTTTGACCAGTATGGAGCATTGTAGTACCCCAAAAACCAGACACATGTCTTTCTTTCTTTCGTTCTTGTTCACACCTCCCAGGGGAGTTTAATCCGTCCTGCACACTCGACTCCAATTCGCATGTATGAGGTCGAGCGGCCTCTTTTATCCTGGACCTGAGTGTACAAGAGGGCATAACCCACTGGAAGACCAAAAATGGAAGCCCCACAAAGTAGTGATTACAAATCCCAACAACTCTCATTGGCCGCCTCCACAAAGTCCAACAGTGTTGCCCCATGGGACTACAAGTCCCAGCATGCCCTGCAGGTGTCTGTTTGGGGATCCTAAGTCAGGGATGCTGCTATCTAGCATCAGGGGAGCAAATGGTGTAAGCAGGTTAACTCCCCCAATTCTACCATTATATTGGCCTCCTGGCCAGGCAAGGGACCTGAACCTGTCCCAGCAGGAAGGCCCAGATATTCAGCTCTATGTTCACATCTTGTGCATGTCTCCTGGCTGAGACAGGATGATCCATGCCTTTTTTTTCTTGCTCCTGAAGGCTGAGCCCCAGCCAGGATGGAACAAGGTTCTTTACCAGCCAACATGCGCCATCCATAATTGTCAAAAATGCATCCAGGGCAAGATCCAACCTGTTAGCAATGCATTTAACAGTAATATCGTGTTAAAAGTGTGCTATGAAAAAAATGTTTTGTAATTGTTACATTACAGCAAGGGTCTTTTCCTAGGCTTGCATTGGATGTCTGTTTTACTACAGTTGTTAACATGAATTTGTATTTTTTATGTCTTTATGTTGTTTATGTTGGTTTCATTTGTTATTCTGTAATTGGGTACTGTCACTATAAATGTGCTTATGTTCCATGTGTTCAGTGGATGATACCCAAAGAGGCGGGGCCACCCTGACATCATCACTCCTCAGACCTGCCTCTGGCTATTTAAGTCTGAGAAATGAGGACCTCAGCAGTGGCACATTGAAGCTGACTGGAGTCAGTTGTATTTGTCTTTTTGTGTGAATTTAGTTGTTTTTTGTAACTCCTTTTTCCATACTTATTTCTTACTTATGGCTTTTGGGGCTTGTTCTTCTAGGATTGCCTTTTAGTCAACTCCCTTTTTTGTTTTATTTTTTTTAATGTTTCAAATAAATGTCCTTATTTATATGAATATTTTTTGTGGATTGTCTCTTCAAGCCTTGTAAGGGTTTCTTTCTCCCGAGATGCACCTAAGACATTGTAGAGCTTTAAAGGCATTTTGAACTTTTCCCACTCCAGTTCTCATTGTTTAGCCTAAGTCAGACAAAAGCCAGCAAGTAGCTGTTGGGACCAAACTGGTCTGGGGTGAGACTCTCCTGGGCTGGCCAGTGAAGGTCCTGGCCTGCTTTTGGAGGCCTCACACCCTTCTGCTTTTGTCGGGAACTCCAATTCACAATCATAATATCATATGCCACATTATACGAAGAAAAGAAGATAGTGGAAACATTTAAATGTGAATTATTGGAACACTCTATAATAGTTACACTGCTGCTACTACTTCTGTTAAATGAGACAAATCTCTGCATTTAAAGTATTCTTGATTATGCTGGCACTGGAGAGTGTTGACGTGTTGCATGCTGATGAGCACATACAAGTTGAGAATTTCTTTGTGCTCTGTACAGTATACGTGACAATAATGACCCTCTAAACTACCTGCTCCTCTAAACATGCCGTAAGAAGAAGCGAACAGTGGCTGGCTTGGGCCTTCCATAAACCCCTCAGGGCTGTCATCGAAGAAGAGCAAAGAAATGTGTAACCCAATAAACACAAATGCTGGCATAAAACCAGGAACAGGTGCACAACAGCATCATTACAAAGGTTTGTATTTACACACAATGTCACCCAGAAACACTGGTTGAGATGTCCTGCCACATCCCTTAGACCAGCGCTTCCCGATTCATTTTACCCTCGCACCCCCTGTGACGGACGAGGCCGATTTCGCACCCCCTTGGTTTGAGAAGAAGTTTAAAAAAATATGAGTTCATATGATAGTTCATAATACCCACGCGGCACTAAGTGCGCATAAGAGCGAAAGTCATCTGTTTTAACAAGCAGAGTATTGCACTGATACGAAATAGCCTGCCCATTTAATTATTTAGGAATGGATAGATAAATTAAGATTTTGTACAAATAATGTTTTTCATTTTTCTTCCTTGATGGATTCTGGCACCCCCAGCAACAGTTGCTCGCACCCCTTTGGGGTGCTTGCACCCCCAGTCGAGAGGCGCTGCCTTAGACATGTGTGTTAAGGTTGAATGTTGATTCCAAATTTTCACTTGTGTGGGTGGAAGCGTAGGTCTGTGTGTGAGTGGGCCCTGTGATGAACTGGCATCTACTACTACTACTGTTACCACAAACGCAGGCCAAGTTGGAGCCTGACATAGCAAGCCATTCCCATCTGGAGTTGGAGAAGAAGCAGAGTAATTGACTGTTTGAGATCTCTGTAAGTTTAATCTATAAGAGATAAGTTCAAATAATTACATTTTAAAAAAAAAAAATGCTGTTTTTTTAATAATAATAATACATTTTGTTTATTTAGCACCTTAAGGGACAAATAAAGTGCTTCAAAAAGAAACTCCTATTCAAAGGAATATAATAGGAATTCAAGCAAAGATGACATTAATTACACAGAATTCAACTTAACCACCTGACTTGAGTTGCACCAACAGTGATCCCCCCAAGACAGAGATGCAGACTCCTCTTTTTTTCTTTAAATTTTAAATTTTTGCACAACGTATCAAGATTGCATTCTGCAATGGTTCAGACAGTTCTCCTGCTTTACCATTCATGAGCTGCATGTTAAGCACAGCAATATTAGATGAAGAAAGTTTGCTGCTTATTTCAATAAAGAGTAGATCTGACACGTTGCTGTTATGATTGCAAACCCAGAGTGGGTAGGCCTACTTCAGAATTAAGAGTGCTCAGGAGATCCCAAGCATGGCCTGGTGACATGATGCTCCTCTATTAAAAAGATTTTGGCAGATTGTGCCATTCAAAATATATTAAGATCACTCAACATTTCTCGCACTGGGTGGTGTGGGTCCCTGGGATGAGAAGATGAATAGAGGATTGTCCAGAGGATAAAAAAAAACTAATTACAGAAAGCTAATCAATACCTGAAAATACATGTAGTGGTCATTTTAGCCAGAGAAGTCTAGAAGAACCAAAAGGTCTAATTCAAAAAAAAAGTTCAAAGGGCAAAGTGAGAAGTGAAGGGTCACAATATTATATTTCAGCAAGAGTTCGTCCAGTTCAAATTTGTCATCTTTGTTCATATTTGACTCTTTGGTATGTGTTCGTTTTATTTATGTTTATTTACTATTAATTGTGTTTGTGTTTCAGTGCTTCTGTGATGTTCCATGTCTGCTGTGAGTGGTCTCCTGAATAGTGAGGCCACCTGTTAATCACCACCTGGAACTTCCCTCTGCCTATAAATCCTTAGGGTCTACCACAATTCCAGGGGTTCATTTTGAATGCACTTAGGATTTGGTGAATTCTTTTGAATTTCTGGATTTTTTAACGTATTGCTTTGTACTTTCATACTTCTTTGGGATTCATGTTGGGACTTTGTTTTCTTTTGGAGTTGCCTTTACCAGGAATTGTATGCCATTTGTGCTCTTCTGAGCTTCACTGTGTTTACAGAGCATTTTTCTCGTGAAGAATTAATATTTTTGCATATTGTGAGAGGCAGCCTCTGTCCTTACCCAGCCTGGATGCCCTTGGAATGGAAAGACCAATGGAGACAACGTGCGTGGGATATTATCTTCCCCAGAGTGCTAAATGACAGCTAACCCAGGCTTGGATCCCTGTATGGGTGCCTACAAGGCATGCTGGGGTACTGTAGTCCCAGGGAGCATCCTTACTAGGTCTCTTGGAGGCTGCTAGGGGGCACTGTGTGATTTAGGAGTCCCTATTTAATTGGGCTCTAACCTCACCTGGAAGTGCTTTGCAGATGCAGCATCATATGTCCGGAATCAATCCCTATGGATTAGATAAAAGGAGTGGCCTACTTCACATTAACGAGCCAGAGTCGGGTGGAGGTGAACGAAGCTTACTAGGAGGAGTGGAGGAGGCAGTGAGTGACTTAGAGAGAGAGAAGACAAAGAGTGATTTATTGTGCTATTGTGCTTTATTGTACTTGTAGCTGTAATTGTAGTTGGAAATGCTTACAGGGAAGAGTTTACCACAAATAAAGACTCTTTGTGCTTTGAACTTGTGTCCTGAGCCTGCATGTGTTGGGTGTTTGGGAAGCCGGAGCTCCCCCTACTGTCCACAATATAAACATTCTTTGTTGCTCTTGCTACTAGCTGTTTGTGGCAGTTTTCCACTCTAGTGGGCATTTACATGTTTTGGATCTTTTTGTTTCTTGGGGCTCCAGCTCAAAAACACACATTCCTGAAAAGAATTTTCCGTAACCAAAATAATTTGAGTCTCTTTAGGTTTATCCCAAATCACAGCTACTTCACGCTCTGTGCTACCATTTCAAATACTGGTGGCATGAAGAGCTATGACACCAATAATCATGTGTTTGGTGACTCAACATTAAATGCAACGTGGCTAGGGTTGTGAAAAACAAACTGAAAATCGCAATGCTTTTATTGAGGACTCATCCTGAAAAGTCATCATCATGACAGTAAAAATAAATAACAATCTAAGATGTTCAAAATGTTACATGTGAAGTGGCCGTTAGGACATGGTGCTCGCAGAGCCGGCTCCCCGTCCGCCTGTTCATCTCTTACTGAGCTCCTCCAACTGTCTTTTGACAGCTCTTTGCTGTGTTGCTTTGAGAGAAGATCTGAGCCTGAATGCCCTCGCTTTGTTTCCTTGTTTGTTTAACTCCTAGATGGGATTATAAAAAAGAAAAAAAAAGGCTTTGATGAGAGTCATCCACAGCAAAAAGCTCTGCCGTTAAAGCCTGCCTCTTTCTGTTAAATGTCAATCCCTGCCTGGCGGCCTGCTTGCCGGTTTGAAAAGTCAAATATCTGAATAAAATCTGTGCAACTGGGGGTCTGAAAGAGCACACAATGGCCGGTTAGCTAAGGCAGAAATATCAGGCTGACACAGCGTCAGTGCAGCTCACACAGAATGATGAAATCGAGGAATTCAAGCCAGACGAAGCAGTCTGTAGCTGTAATGAGTCTTTTTTCTTTTCCTGTTGGGACTCTTCACCGGAGAGATTTCCTCTACACTGAAACTTAATTAAAGAAGCCCTCGTTGGTACATTCTTACGTGTTAGCATTCTTTGATACGGAATGGAGATAAGCGGTCCTCGTCTAATTACAACCAAAGGAAGTGCCCTCGCAGTTTGAGCAAAACTCCCTTTCGGTTTCAAACATGACATCATTCTGTTTGAAGACACAAACACCAGCAAGGAAATTAATTAAAATCTTGAGTGACATCTGTTAAACACCTTCCGCCCTAACAGCTGCTCAAGTGTGCTATGTGAGAAGTGGGAGTCAGTTCTGAACCAAAATATTCAGTTTCAGGGTCATGGCGTCTCGTGTGTTGTCTGAAATGGGAACTGACCAATCTGAAGTCTCTGGACGAGAGCACCCGCCATGTCTTCATCGCCTACAATTTTTTTCAAACAATATCAAGTTGAGGACTAAACCTCCCCGAGGACTTTCTTTTGACTTTACCACTAGAAAGGAGGATTGATCAGTTGAAAAGAAGTGTTTTTTAAGTTTGTGTGGAGCCAGCTGCGTGGACTCCCATGTTCTTGTTGAAGAACTCCTGGCTGCTAACGCCCTTCGTAATTCTAAACACTTCTGTCTTATTTATTTTTATTTGCTAAAAATGAGAGGTTTAATGTCATGAATATCATTTTGTAAACATAATGCTTTTCCAGGTTATTATTATTTTATTTTATTAATTAACAGCTTTTGTCACTATGCCTGTTTTGTTATCTTAAGGGTGGTCACCATTTTCTCCCTATTGTTGTCAGCTTCAGTTCTAATTACTATCATTTGATGAGACAAACACAACTACTTAAGACAGCAGCATCCATGCTTCATTAGCCATTAAAAACAAGTTCTAGTTTGGGGAAAATTAGTGAGGAATTCCTTGGTTTTGACCATCTCTTCTTTTTGAGCTTTGACTTTAATTTCCTTTTTGCCATCTTTGTTTTGCTAAAGTGGGATGTGGCTGAGAGGAGCAAATGAAAAGAGGACCAAAAGATAGATGAGACAAAAATCAAAGGTCAGAACCAGAAAGACACCAAGTACTCCTTCAGTAAAACCAAAATGCTACCCTATACACAGAAGTTTTATTTTCTGCCTAATATCAAAAGAAACACACCACAGACACATTTGTTAGTTATCCAAAATCTTGGACACCTTGGAAGGGAAAGGTGCTGGACTGTATAAGCTGCTAAAGTGACGTAATTTGTCACAACTAACAACTCTCTTATTGAGGTTAGCAACCAGCAAATGAAAATGGTGGCGGCCACAAGAAAACAAGATGGAAGTATAAAACAATTTGAAATATTTTAGTTATGCAAAATCTCGGACACCTTGAAAGGGAATGGTGCTATACTGTACTGTATAAGCTGTTAAAATGATATAATTTGTCACAACTAACAGCTGTCTTATTGAGGTTAGCAACCAGCAAATGAAAATGGTGGTGGCCACAAGAAAACAAGATGGACACATAAAACAGTTTGAAATATTTTAGTTATCCAAACTCTTAGACACCTTGGAAGGGAATGGTGCTGGACTGTATAAGCTGCTAAAGTGATATAATGTGTCACAATTAACAACTGTCTTATCGAGGTTAGCAACCAGCAAATGAAAATCGTGGCAGCCACAAGAAAACAAGATGGAGGCATAAAACAGTTTGAAATATTTTAGTTATGCAAAATCTCGGACACCTTGGAAGGGAAAGGTGCTGGACTGTATAAGCTGCTAAAGTGACATCATTTGTCACAATTAACAGCTGTCTTATTGAGGTTAGCAACCAGCAAATGAAAATCGTGGCGGCCACAAGAAAACAAGATGGAGGCATAAAACAGTTTGAAATATTTTAGTTATACAAAATCTTGGACACCTTGGAAGGGAGAGGAGCTGGACTGTATAAGCTGCTAAAGTGACGTCATTTGTCACAACTAAAAAACTGTCTTATTGAGATTAGCAACCAGCAAATGAAAATGGCAGTGGCCACAAGAAAACAAGATGGAGGCATAAACCAATTTGAAATATTTTAGTTATCCAAAATCGCGGACACCTAGGAAGGATTATACTGGATTGTATAAGCTGCTAAAGTGACATAATGTGTCACAATTAACAACTGTCTTATCGAGGTTAGCAACCAGCAAATGAAAATGGTGGTGGCCACAATAAAACAAGATGGAGGCATAAAACAGTTTGAAATATTTTAGTTATACAAAATCTTGGACACCTTGGAAGGGAGAGGTGCTGGACTGTATAAGCTGCTAAAGTGACGTCATTTGTCACAACTAAAAAACTGTCTTATTGAGGTTAGCAACCAGCAAATGAAAATGGCAGTGGCCACAAGAAAACAAGATGGAGGCATAAACCAATTTGAAATATTTTAGTTATCCAAAATCTCGGACACCTAGGAAGGATTATACTGGATTGTATAAGCTGCTAAAGTGACATAATGTGTCACGACTACCATTCGTCACATCAAGTTCAGCAACCAGTAAATGAAAGTGATGGTGGCCACAAGAAAGAAGATGGAGGCATAAAACAATTTGAAATACGAGGTGTGTCTGGAAAGAATCCAGCCGTGTAATATGAAAAATAGATACATTTATTGAATAAGATACAAGAAACATTATGTGTAGAACAATGACGCCTCAGTCCCCTTCAAAGTAGGCACCTTGGGACCTCACACAATTCTCCCAGCATCTCTTCCACTGTTCAAAACACTCTGCAAAATCCTTTGTCGTAATCACCATCAGCTGCCTTGTCGGATTTTTCTGAATCTCATTGACAATCTGAAATCTCTTCCCTTTAAAAGATGGTTTTATTTTTGGGAAAAGCCAGAAGTTCAAAACGTGGATCATTTTTAACAGATTCTCTGCCATTTTTGAAGTGTTTGTGCCACACTCATCACATTGTCTCTAAATTACTGACATTTTAAAGAAGAGACTTAGTTGGTTGAAGCAGAAACAACAGGGAACATGAGATTTAGCATATCTATATGTGTGTTTGTGTTTAAAATAAAAGTCATGGAAAATAAGCATTTTAAGATGTCAATTTTATCTTCACATAGACACACTTGTGCAGTTTAAACATTCGTCTTGTGATGCACCTGAACACGTTGTCAGCGATATTTCCTAGGGTCAACAGGAGTTTTGGATCTCACAATAAGAGACACCCGAAACCAGACAGCTAAGTCTGCCCCAACTTGTGTCCAGGTAGCATCACCTCCTCCCTTCTCCTGATCCAAACACAAACCTTCTGGAGGAATCTTCAGCTGTTTCTGTCACTTCCCTAATGGCCTTTCTTCCACTTGCCCTTCCAAACTCTTTGCACCCCACTTTGATGGGCTCACAGCTCATTTGACCACCTTTTGCTCTATCACTGCTCCAACAGTTTTGCATACTTCGACTTCTTTCTTGTGTTGGCCTTCTCAATACAATCTTCCCTAGGGTCAGTAAATTCCAAGAGGATGATGTACTTGGTGCTTTAGGACAGCAGCAGTCTGTCTAACCTTAGCAATGTTGTTATGACAGACTCTGGGAAGTTATTTCCCAAGTCAACCTTTAGATCCCATTCTTATGCAGTTCTACGCAGGCACCAGGCAGATGAAAGTGTCCACTAACCTGTATGGTATAAGAGAAAACACATAGGACTCTCATAAAGGGTCTGAGGCACCCAAAGGTAAACCCTGCAAATTGCAAAAGGTGCAAAAGAAAACGCGTGGTAAAGCATTATTTCTTAGACAATCTCCATGTAGAAATTGTGTCTGCCCCAAAA
The DNA here is from genome assembly GCF_016835505.1 of Polypterus senegalus. NCBI lineage: Eukaryota > Metazoa > Chordata > Cladistia > Polypteriformes > Polypteridae > Polypterus > Polypterus senegalus. The sequence goes on from NC_053163.1 coordinate 114,467,362, forward strand.
TGGCGATATCTTCGGCTATCAGGGCTATTTGGGAGGAAGAAACAGGTATAGTTGGTCGGTAACCAGAAGTGATGTCATGGATTTTGGCCCGTCAATCTTTCTTTCTACAGAGGGGAAAGAAGAAGAAATACTGTTAAAACACACTGCCCCCAGGTGGCCCAGGTTAATATTGTCATCAACTAAGCCTGTAAACTGTTTCCCAAGCGCACATGAGTGACAATGGATACAAATGTTGCTGTTAACTGAGTGGATGCACTAAAGTTGGCTAATTACATGAAAGATGGTTCTTCTATGATCTTCAGAATTTTGTCATCCTTCCAGCAGTAGTGTTCTTCACCCAGACCTGAGAATATAATCAAAGGTCATAAACTTCAGGCATAGCAGGCATACCAGTGAGTTGGTCTTTTCCCAGCTGAATAAGTTAGATGGGCTTTGTGAAATGTCATAGACTGCTTGGATCAAAAACTGAATATATTATGACTCTACTTTCCAGACTCCTGACCAAGAGACCTACCATTCCACAGCCTGCTCCCTCCCATTTTGTCCAAGATCCTTTTTGCTTCATCCCAACTATTGTGATGGCTGGGTCTTCCTTGAATACTGCACACACCTCTGGCTGAACCAGCTTTCTCCTGTCTTGTACATTTGGGCCTCATCATATCACGGTTTTGAGGTGCAACCAAGAGCTCAGAAATAATGAGAAATTGTTACTTTTTATGCAGCATTTACAGTGAAAAGAAATGCTGCTTTCTTGGTCGTGAAACACATTGGATGACAAAATGCTTATCAGCACGGTATGAGTCATTTAAACATCAGTATAATTTATGCAAACTTATTCAAAGAATCACAGCAGATTATTTTCAGACTGTTATTTCACTAACTTTCCTACCTTTCACTGCAGTAAGCTCTCCTTTCAGACCCTCATCATCTAAACTCTCTTTTGTTGCCTTTTCAATGGAGATGATGGCCAAAGGATTCAATCTCTACTGAGGCAAAAACGGAGCACAGAAGTCCTTTTTTACTTTCTCACTTATGAAGTACAGGGAAAGTATTGGAATTGTCCAAAGATTCAATGTCGAGATTTTAATGAATCTTGACATTTTAGACCTCCCTGACTTTCTTGTATACAGAGTATAGGGAAAGTACTGGAATCCTACAAAAATTCCATTTCGAGATTTTGATGAATCTCGACGTTTTAGACCTTATTAGTCCGAAAATACAATTTTTGGAATCATGTCTGTCCGTGTGTGTGTGTATGCAAACATGATAACTTGAGTACATTTTCACTTAGGTCAACCAAATTCTGAATTAGGTACAAAACGAAGATTTCTATCAACTTTTGGGCTATATCCGTTAACTGTGAGTGGTACTTTACCTTTTATTCATGCAGCAGCAGAGTCTGATTTATTCAACCTTACTTTTATAAAAATTGTTCAATATATTATTAATTTGATTTGATTTGTTGTTAATGGTTCTTTAATGTACATAATTGAAAAACATAATCATTGTCTTGTGGTTTTACTCCTCAAATATCTGTCCCCATATCTGAGTATGTGAGAAGAGTCTAGGGGAGACCACTTCCGATTTTTTTTGTTGAGGACTCATAAAGTAAAAGTGGTCCGACATGATTTAACCATTTTCAGTGCCATTTTAAATGCCATGTTCTTCATGATCAGCACAACAGGCCCAGATAATATTTATCCTCGTGTTCTTAAGGAGGCTAGTGAGTACATTTATAAACCCTTGGCACATATTTTTAGGAAGTCACTGTGCACTGGAGAGATTCCAAAGGACTGGAAAATGGCAAATATCATCCCATTATATAAAAAGGGTGACAGGGCAGATCCAAGCAACTATAGGCCAGTAAGCTTAACGAGCATCACATGAAAATTAATGGAAGGAATTATTAAGGATAAGATTGAGCAACACATGGCAAGGAGAGGAGTTATTCTGAACAGTCAGCATGGGTTCAGAAGAGGGAGGTCGTGTTTTACTAACATGTTGGAATTCTATGAGGAGGCAACAAAAGGATACGATCAAAGTGGAGCTTATGATATTATTTATCTGGACTTTCAGAAAGCATTTGATAAGGTGCCACATGAGAGGTTGGGCATCAAGTTAAAAGAAGTGGGAGTTCAGGGTGATGTTTTTAGATGGGTACAGAATTGACTCAGACACAGGAAACAGAGGGTGATGGTGCGAGGAACCTCATCAGAACTGGCCGATGTTATGAGTGGTGTTCCACAGGGGTCAGTGTTAGGGCCGCTGCTATTTTTAATATATATAAATGATTTAGATAGGAATATAAGTAACAAGCTGGTTAAGTTTGCAGATGATACCAAGATAGGTGGATTAGCAGATAAGTTGGAATCCGTTATATCATTACATTGCACGATCTGTGGAATACAAGTCCAAGGAGGTTATGCTCAACCTTTATAATGCACTGGTGAGGCCTCATCTTGAGTACTGTGTGCAGTTTTGGTCTTCAGGCTACAAAAAGGACATAGCAGCCCTAGAAAAGGTCCAGAGAAGAGCGACTAGGCTGATTCCAGGTCTATAGGGGTTGAATTATGAGGAAAGATTAAAAGAGCTGAGCCTTTACAGTTTAAGCAAAAGAAGATTAAGAGGTGACATGATTGAAGTGTTTAAAATTATGAAGGAAATTAGTCGAGTGGATCGAGACTTGTATTTTAAAATGAGCTCATCAAGAACACGGGGACACAGTTGGAAACTTGTTAAGGGTAAATTTCGCACAAACATTAGGAAGTTTTTCTTAACACAAAGAACGATAGACACTTGGAATAAGCTGCCAAGTAGTGTGGTAGACAGTAAGATGTTAGGGACTTTCAAAACTCGACTTGATGTTTTTTTGGAAGAAACAAGTGGATAGGACCAGTCGAGCTTTGTTGGGCTGAATGGCCTGTTCTCGTCTAGATTGTTCTAATATTCTAACAGATACGAGGGTGTGCCTGGTTTGCCAGTAAATTGGCCAAGTGTTCCCGCATAGGGCAAAAGTCAAATGAAATTAAAATATGCAGCTTTGTCTTTCAAGTTCCTAATCAGATTTTATGACACATATCAGTGTGTATTGTGTCCTTTAAAATATGGGATCTTCATATTATCTCAGACCAGAATGATGAACAAGTAGGTGATAATAAGTTTCTAACTTATTGAGAACAAATGAAAGAACAGCAAAAACCTCCAGTTAACAATGTCCCTTCTAGACGTTCTAGCAGACTGAGCCCACCATAGCATTGTTTTTAGTGATCACGCAGTGTGTCTACTGGCAGCAAGAAATGTATGGCTGGCTGGATCACTTAAACAGATTCAACTTATAGCACCAATACAGGGAGCAGACACTTTGGAAAGGGGGGGTGGGGGGAGGTGGGCATTCTAACAAGCAAATGTACCTGATAAAGTGGTGGACATGGGGGCATGGAGGCTATAGAAGAAAATTTTTAAATTGAATTATAAAGAAGTTAAAAACAGAGGAGTAAGCGTCCCACGGTTTCCTTCCCCTAAGGGACACACACACTAGAAGGCAGTGAGTGACTGAAATAGGAGAGGAAGTAGTAGTGACTCAGAAACAATCTAGGAATTACTGTCTAGACTAGGAAGTGGGCCGATTTGGGTCAAAGATGCACCTTGAGGTCAGCTGATGTTCTGCCCCAGATACAGCTGTTAGGAATCAGTGGATGAAGTATGGTAGCTTATAACAGAAGAAGTCATTGGGAGATAGTACGTGAAAGGGCAGATGATGAGACTTGGCTGAGGGACACACAGAATGGCAGGCTGCAGCCTAGCTGGGCAGCGGTGTGAGGGGACTCAGAAACAAGATGGGTGTCGGAGGTTTAGTTAAGAAATGAGGAATCTGTAGCCAGGGACTTGCACTGGGTTCAGAGGGTGATCTAAAAAGTCAGTTGGCATCAGCCACGGAGGAACTGCTGAACTGGGCACTGAGGTGATTTTGGGAGAAGGGAAATCTGGGAGCTCATCATGAATTGACATGTCTGGTGACGTTGGCTTGTAAATCACCCTGAGAATCAGAGCCTACACTGGATGGTAAGGTGACCTGGCTTAGGGACACAGATGGGGCAGTAACATGACCTGGTGCAGGGACAAAGACTGGGCAGTAAAGTGATGGCTTAAGGACACAAACTAGGAGTTATAGCATGTACCAGAAAGTAAAGTGACCTGTCCTGGGTGCACAAAATGGGAGTCAGAGACTGCATTGGGAAGTAAGGTCACTTGGCTTAGGGACACAGATTGGGAGTCTGAGCCTGAATTTGTCAGTATAATGACCTATCTTAGGGATATAGTCTGGGCAGTAAGGTAACCTGGCTTAGAGACAAAAACTGGGCAGTAAAGTGATGGCTTAAGGACACAAACTGGGAGTTACAGCATGCACCAGACAGTAAAGTGACCTGGCCTGGGGACACAAAATGGGAGGGAGAGGCTAGATTGGGAGGTAAGGTCACCTGGCTTAGGGACACAAACTGGGAGTCAGAGCCTGAATTTGGCAGTACAAAGACCTACCTTAGGGACACAGACTGGGCAGTAAGGTGATCCGATTTAGGTACAAAGACTGGGCAGTAAAGTGGTGGCTTAGGGAGACAAACTCAGAGTCAGAGCCTGATCTGTGCAATAAAGTGGCCTGATCTGGGGAGAGAGATTGGTAGTCAGAGACTGCACTGGGAAGTGGGGTGAGCTGGCTTAGGAACACAGACTGGGAGTCCGAACCTCTATGATGAACTGTATGATGAACTGTCTTAGGGACACAGACTGGGAATCCGAGCTTCTATGATGAACTGTATGATGAACTGTCTTATGTCAGTATGATAAACTGTCTTAGGGACACAGACTGGGCAGTAAAGTGATGGCTTAAGGACACAAACTGGGAGTCAGAGCCTGCACCAGACAGTAAAGTGACCTGGACTTATTGGGACACAGATTGGGAGTCAGAGACTGCACTGGGAAGTAAGGTCGCTTTGCTTAGGGACACAGATTGTGAGTCTGAGCCTGAATTTGTCAGTCTTAGGGATATAGTCTGGGCAAAAAGGTAACCTGGCTTAGAGACAAAGACTGGGCAGTAAAGTGATGGCTTAAGGACACAAACTGGGAGTTATAGCATGCACCAGACAGTAAAGTGACATGGCCTGGGGACACAAAATGGGAGTCAGAGACTGCATTGGGAAGTAAGGTCACTTGGCTTAGGGACACAGACTGGGAGTCCGAGCCTGCATTGGACAGTATAATGACCTGCCTTGGAGACACAGACTGGGCAGTAAGGTGGCTTGGTTTGGGTACAAATCCTAGGCAGCAAAGTGCTAGCTTAAGGACACAAACTGAGAATCAGAGCATGCACTGTGCATTAAAGTGACCTGGTCTAGGGGCATAGACTGGGCAGTGCGATGATCTGAATTAGGGGCACAGACATCGACTCAGATTCAGCACTGGTTGGAGAACTTGCCCACTTCTGAAGCTTGCTGCATTGGCATCCCCAGTCCCCACCAGCTGTCTATCTAGAATTGTGTCCTTTAAGATCTGAAGCAGTAATGGAGTACAAGTGCAGTTCGACAGGCTACAGTACTGGCTTGTGTGTTATTAACATGTTGTGTAATGTCTACTGCTCTGTCTTTTGCTATTGCTCTATATAATTGAGCACTATAACTAACACTGTGACACATGTTTATATTATTCTTTCTTGTAACACAACTTGCTGCACGACTTTTAACATTTTACAGTACAATTCAGAGAGGATTTACTAATATCCTGACTTATCTGAGAGCCCTCCATCCCTTAACCCTTATCTTTCAAGGACAGAGTTTGTGTATTGTAATCGTGTCAAAAGCAGGACGCCCAGAACAGAGCGGGATTCTCGGATAAAACCGCATGAGCAGACTGCCAGCGGAGTAGAGACAGCGATAAGAGAATCCAATGAAAACCTCAGAGCTCCTTCTGCCTAGAAGAGCGACACGTGTTATTATCTCATTACACTGCTAATGAACACGAACTGCACTTCCTAAAGGCAACAGAAAACAAATTTTCTGTTGAAAGCAGCTGAGGATATTTTTGAAGTTTCTGCTTCTTTTTAACTGACAGTGCCAGGGTGCTGTTGAATGCCATAGATCATCAATCAGTGAGAGCTATGGGGCCGTTCTCTGCTTCTGATTGAGGAGTGCGATTTAGAGAAGCTCACTTCACTTCAGATTAAGATGTATGGAATATGGCAGTGCATTTTGTGTCACCCTGTAAGATGGTGGCACACATTTCACCTGTCACTGAGACATGTGATCTACAAATGCTACAACTCATTTCTCATATTTCCTAACACACGGAACTCCTCAAAGGGAGTCTTGATAGTCATTGGCACATTTTGCTGGCCTCTGAGATTCATGATGTGCTACACAGTGCCATATTTCATTTCTTATTGAGGCTCTTAATAGATCCATATTACTGAGACTTGCAGTATGCAGTGCCACATGGTACTCCTTTCACAGACCCTTGGTAAATTTTGGGGCAAAAAGAAAGTAAGTAAAAAGAGAATAAGTAATAATGCCATTATGCATGCCTCACCTCTTTTGTTAGGTATTGGTCCAAATTTATGTATTTTATTGTTGTTTTGAGGTATTATATAAGATATTTTATGTAATTTCTATTATGTCTATTATTATGGTGTGACCTGCAGATATAAACACACAGATATAACCTTTCACAGGTTTTTATTACCTATAAATAAGTCCTAATTTATTTTCCTTTTCCATCTCCACTCTCCTCCAAGCATGTCTTGTCCACCTTCTCCCGTCTCTGATTCCCAGATGAGGCAGAGAGAATGCTTTTCAGCCTGAACCCTGGAGTACTTCCTACTACTCCCGGCAGCTACCCAAGAACCCTAACATGGCTGCCTAGCAAAACTACAACTCTGATGAAGCATTATGGGTGTCCAAATAGGAGCCATACCAGAGGGATATCGCCACCCGGTGTGCTATGGCAAAACTTAGCCCCAGGAGGCAGTCACCCTTTGTTGTTCCCTTATAATGGCCTCATGATTGGGAAAGGTATTATGGAATTTTTAGTTAATATCTATAATCATTTACAAATTATTACAGTATATAATTAAATGAAGTTATAACAATGAACTATGAAAACATAAGGAAAAGGACTGAAGGTAATTAAAGGGTTAACTAAATGTGGCTTAAAGCCTAACCACAAGAGGTCTGCCTCATCTTGGAGAAACCAGCAACTTAATTTCCCAAGGTTACGCTGTGGTAAATGAGTAATGAACACCCCTCTGGAAAGTGAGGATAAACTAATGGGAAAGCCCAAACACCCTGGTGCTAAGATCAACAGAAGAGTCTACAGGCCATATCTATTTACAAGGCAATATTCAGGTAAATAGGTGAGTCGAAAGTGGTCAAATGAATTTTATTATTGATGGCTCATCCCATGGACCGAGACATTGGTGCATGTCTATGTGCAAATAAAGAATTTTTCTGCATTCTCATCTGGTCTCCATGAATGACTTCTTTGAACATAGAGGAATGCTTTCTCCATAACAGTATCAATAACCAGTTCGGTTGGGATGCCAGTCCTTCCATAGCCTTACTTTATCACAGCTTTCTGGCTGGGTAAGGAACCATCCACCCTGGCCAACTCATGTCTTCTATGACACCAGGCTATCCTTTGAAATGTGCCTTTGTTCCTTGTTCTTTTGTGGGCCAACCTGACATCATCACTCCTGAGCCTCCCACTGATTATTTAAACCTGAGAAACAGGAGCTTGATTAGCTGTTCATTATTATTGTTGGAAGGAGTTAAGGTATTATACTTTTTACATTTCAATTGTTTTGCTCAGTTTATTGTATTTTGTTTTCTGGGTAGTGTTAGGAACTTGTTTTCTTGAGGATTGCCTTTCTGGCAAGTTTTAATTGCTCTTTTGAGCATCTTTTATGACCATTTATAAAATATGTATTTTTTTTACCACTGATCCTTGTTGCCTTGTGGCCAAAAACCAGTGTTTTTATGGTTCCTCCTCCTTGCGAGGCATTTTAGGACTGTTTTTTTTTTTTTGTTCTTTATTTTGCCTTATACAATTTCTTGTATTAGGAATTTGTTAGTTTTCGCATACCCCTTGAGGTCAGAGTGCAGGTTCAGCCATTGTACAGCGCCCCAGGAGCAATTGAAGGTTAAGGGCCTTGCTCAAGGGCCCAGCAGAGTAGGAGCTCTTTTGGCAGTGATGGAGATTCGAACCGGCAACCTTCAGGATACCAGCATAGATCCTTAGCCTCAGAGCCACTATTCTGAATAGTTTGGCCAGTTTTCCCCACTTTGGGCCTAGTCAGGTTTAAGCCTGCAGGTACATTTTTGGGACAAGCCAGTCTAGGGTGAGTTTACTGTGGACAGGCTAGTTAAAGTCCTGGGGCCTCATGTATAACGCCGTGCGTAGAACTCGCACTATAACATGGCGTAAGCACAAAAGCCGAAATGTGCTTACGCACAAAAATCCAGATGCAGGAATCTGTGCGCACTCTAACTTCCACGCTCTTTCGTTACATAAATCCCGATCAGCGTGAAAACTAACGCTTGCACGCCAAGCATTTTGTAACGCCCAAATCCTCCCAGAATTACGCCTATTTGAATATGCAAATCAATATAAATCGCCCTTAAGCACAGCCTTCTGTGAAAAGACAATGGGAAAAGCACGGGGAAAATATAAGAATTTCAGTGAATAACAAGTGGAGGCAAAGGAAAAACATACTATTTGTTCAAATAAACCGTGGTATAATCAACAAAATGAAGTTGATCGAGTGACATAGCGTGTTGGAGAAACTTGAAAGCTCACATTCACAAAATCGCACAGTGCCGGAAATAAAGAAGAAGTCACATATCAAAGTTGCCGTGAAAAGAAGAGTTGTAAGCCCACTGTCTGAGTGTCATATGAAAGCTTATTAGGGTACAGAGAAAAAAGGCACACGGTGGGGAAAAAGCACGAAATGTCAACTTTAATCTCGAATTTTCCACTTTAATCACGTAGTTTATTTTGTCATTTAGTAGAACATTATAAACTTCATCTTAAAATCGTTTAATTAACCAGTTTCTCAAAATTACATCGTAATTAAAGTAGCACGTTAAATGCTTTGTTTTGTATTTGATCTTCTACTGTATGTGCTCTATGTGTGTGAATCACTACTTGCTTCTTAAACTGGCTCTCTTCCTCCAACTGGACACAGAGTCCATTACATTTGTGATATTACAGCTCTCTGAATAACTAAAATACTGAGATGTATACGTGATGTCATTTTCATGATGATAGGAGCTAAAGCACATTATTAAACATGTGTTTCATGAGCCTCGTGCTCATGACAAGCATTTATCTTTTGTCGAAATTTGTCACTGCGTTTTAGCTGTGTTGTTATTTTCTTTCTGTTTTATATTCAATATATATTGGCGTAGCCGCCCAAGAGTCCTTGCTTTTCTTTCCCAAGTAACTGATCGCCACACAATCAGCTCTGTAATAGAAGTTAAGCCATCTATAAGCTTAGCGCCGATTCTTCAAAACGCTTAAAGAACATTGAAATATCTTCGTAGTACATGTTTAATTATTCTATCCTTCACGACACTCCCAGTGAAGAATATAGATTATTTAAATGAAGTTAAAGTTTTATGTGTATAATTTAACAAACATATTTTGCTGCATTTCACCTTAAAAATGATATCGTCATCATATGTAAATACGCGCTTTATAAAGTGGCTCAGGTTGTGAGATATTATAACTGTAGTGCAAGTTTACAGTGGGATGATTGTACTTATAAGTACAAACCGTTCTACAAGGAGCAATTGATTGAGTGCATTTAAAGTTCTTGGGATTAAATTGTTTCTGAACCGCGAGGTCCGTACAGGAAAGGCTTTAAAACGTTTTGCAGTGGCTGAGACAGCGTGTCCTTAAAGCTGTATACCGATAATTCTCTTCCGATCAGCTGCTGCTGTGATTCACACTCAGATACAGTGATATAAATACTCCGAGTCGTGCAGTGAGAGTAATATGGAAAAAGATGATCCGCTGTGGCAACTCCTAACGGGAGGAGCTGAAAGAAGAAGAAGAAGTGAGAGTAACAACGCTAAAGCAGTTATGGTATTTGGAATACTATGGCTGTTCCCTGGACCATTATATTGTTACGAGTTAATTACAATCAGATGCATTACACTAATAAACAATATGCGGTTAGTTTCTGTGTATTTATAAAGTGTTCTATAATGTTTTACTCTCATACGCCTTCCACAAGTTAGAAAACAGTAATACTGCAGCATGACTGTCTGTGCTTTGCAATTATTAGAAATAGAAAGTGAATTGAAACTGCAAGTCAAGGCAATAGGCTGCACATAAAGGCTGAGGTGAACTGTCGAGGTACACAGTAGCCACGTTTCCAGGGCTGCATTGCTCAGTGGAGGGGCTTTTGTGAGTTTGAATAAGCTCCCAAATTGAGATTTATAGTAGAATTTTAAACTTCTAGCTAAGGAAACTGCACATTTATCCTGCATGCAAAGCCCTCTGGACTAAAATTTGAATGTAATGATCCCCTTACACTCCTTTTACTTGTACTGGCCCAGTTCCACATAGTCTACACAGAGCTGCTTATGGCCAAAGACCAATTTATTAAAACGTCAAGCATGAACCACTTATCATTAGTGACTCACTACAGCTAAACGTCATTCTATATAGCACCTTTGCCTATTCATACACTTTATCGGCACATTCCCCTCAGGAGGTCAGCTTTGTCTGCTAAATTCTGAACAAATTCTCTTCAGATAGCAGGCTCCTTGTAAAGCCTAACAAAGTTCCTTCGGCAGAGATGTGCCCAATCAATTGATGTGAAAAAAATATGCTAATCTAACCTTTAAGGAAAAGGTTGCCTGGAGTCTATTGGTTTTGTCGGCTTCCTTTATAACAAAGGACATTAAACATCCGAGCTGTTTTACGATAAAAAGAAAAGGAGTTGCACGAAGAGATTGTTGATATTGTTATTATCCCAGGAGTCAAAAGTCTTTCACTTCCCTTCCAAGAGAAACAAATAAATCTCATTTAAGTGCACCATGCTGCCAGAGTGGGAGTGTGGGCACATGTGTGAAGAAACCCTTCTTTTTTTCCTTTCAAACAGATAACATTGCAGTTTTATTCTTTTTTGACCCTTCAGTCAAAGTTGAGACACTCACAGAATGTGTAAGGCTGCTCTTTGAAGGAACACGATACTCCCTGAAGCTCGAGCCTCACACTCCTGTTTCAGGGCTCAGTGAACCTCGGCCACGAGAGAGGACGCTCATTAGGCCGACTCCTTGACAGCAGGCCCAAACGAAGGGGCAATGATGAGGAAGATGATAAACTCTTTGTGTAGCTGCCTGTCAGATGGACCAATCACTTGGGAAATCTGGGCATTTGATCAACATGAAAAGTAAGTCCACCCTCATCCAATTATGTAGCTTTGCATATGAAGGTATAAATTAGTGCTCACCCAGGGCTCCCCTGGTTCTCAGATTAGATACAGTGCCTATAAGAAGCATTCACTCCTTGGACGTTTTCACATTTTATCATTAGCCGACATTAAATCACAATGAATTTTATTTGGCATTTTAAATAGTGATAACTTTTTTTTGTCCCAGGGCTGAATATTTTTCAAAAGAGCTCAGTTTTCTGAAAAGCACACAAAGCAATGGTTTCACACATAAATCAACATAAAATACTTAAGTTTCATATTCTACAAGCCCCTACAGCATGTAAATTCACATTCTTATTACATTCCTGTTTGTCTCTTCACTCATAAGCTGAAAGGCTTTTTCTGGAAAGCAACATCTTGAAGTAATCGAGTGCCTGGTAATCTGTAGTGTCTACTAGCATGGCGTGTCATCTGATGAAGTCCAGTTTCCAGCTTTCCTCCCACTGATCTCTATCTGTGTAGTCCTTCCAGGTGAATGTTACCGTAGGAGCATCAGCAACACAAGCGTTTTCAGCATTACGATCAGCTGATGGAGGTACCTGTCTTTCGTTTTCAATTTCCAGATTGTTTGCATCAAAATCGGAGTTTGAGAAGTGTCTGTGTAGTCCTCCCAGGTGAATGTTGCCGTAGGCACTTCAACTGCACAGTCAGCTGGGGACCGATCAGTTGATGCTGGTACCTGTTTTTCATTTTCGATCTCCAGATCACTTGCATCAAAATAGGAGGTCGAGAAGTCAGTATCCGATATGTAAAAAATAAATAAATAAATAATAGTATTTTACTTTGCACATCCGCTTGACTCTCTCGCCCGATGTCGATTCCATTCTAGACATTGTTTATGCTACTCACATCCACTCAGGAATTTGACGTCAAATCAGTGAGTGTAACAGTCCTCCTAGCAAAGAGGGTCTACCTATAATGTAACGATGAGTTTTATCGATTTTTTTGCCCTCTGCCCCTGAATATCAACTTTAGTTGACATCCGCCCTCAACCCCTTGTGTCAACAAAAGTCAACATCCACTCTAAAAGAGTTAATGTCAAATTGAAAGCAGATCTCTGCAAAGTCGTCTAAAAAATGACAAATATAAAACACAAAATAATAGCTGATCACGTAAGTATTCACCACTTTAATACGACACACCAAAATCATGACTGGTTCAGCCAACTAGTTTTAGTAATCACATCTTTAGTGCAATGGAGATCACCTGTCTGGGCTTTCAGTTTATTGTTGTATAAATATGCCTTATCTAGAAGGTCCAGGTTGTGCTGAGTCAGTATGGTGGTCTTACCTACACAACGAAGACAAAAGAACACGGCAAGCAGCTCCATGAAAAGTTGGCTATAAAGCACAAGTCAGGGGACAGAGACAACAAAATATCCTAGTAACTGAATATCTCTTGGAGTCCAGTTGAATTAACCATTAAGAAATGGAAAGAGTTTGGCACAGCTGTAAATGTGCACAGAGCAGGTCATTCACAAAAAAATGGGTGATCCTGCAAGGAGAAGATCATTGAGGCAGCTCACCAAGAGACCTAGGAGAACTCTAAAGAAATAAATGTTGTGATGATTTTGTGGAACCAGGAAGACGCAGAGCCACCCTTACCTGACACAAGCAGGCAGAGACACAGGCTTTTACCACACAGCACACAATTTTATTACTTTTCCTTGTTGGAACCAATCCCCTTCACTTCCCACTATTACAACAGTGATCCAACTTTCAGATCAACACACGTTAGGCGGTCTTCTGTTGCTATCCGTCACCAATCCCTCTCCGGTAAGCTGCGTCTTCTTCCTCTCAACTCTCACCTCCAATTAGCAGTGGCTGGCTACTTTTAAAAAGGTCCTGGGAATGTTCCAGGTGATTCATCAGCATTATCTGGAATCACTCCCAGGTGTAATGGAAATCCGTTGCTGGACTCTGCAACACCCCCTGGCGGCCCCCATGGGAACCAACAGGGCTGCATGAAAGTCTCACTCCCAGTCTGCACTGGAGGATCCCGTGGGGATACAGCTGCCCAGGAGAGCTGTCCTCCATTATCCCAGGGAAGGTAATGCCTCTCAGGTACTCTCTCCCCAGGTCCTTCCATCTTGCTGGCGTCCCGACCAGACAGCGACCGTGGACACCCTTCACGCAGTGGATGAGATTGGAGAAACTGAGCTGACAACATCTGTGCCTGAGTACTTCAGTAGTCACAGCTTTATGGAAGAGTGGCAAATAGAGAAAGCCATTGTTAAAAAAGCACACATGACATCTCACCTAGAGTTTGACAGAAGGAATATAGGAGACAGTAAAGTCAGCTGGAAAATGGTTTGATGGTCTCATGAGATCAAAAGTAAGCTTTTTGGCCATTAGACTAAATGCCATGTTTGAATACTGAATAGTATTATCAAAATCACAGCATGGCAGTGGCAGCATCACGCTGTGGCGATGCGTCTCAGCAGCATGCCCTGGATGACTTGCTGTGGAGAGTAAAGTTTGGAGGGTAAAATGAAGGCAGCAAAATACAAGGAAAACCTGATGTGGTCTGCAAGAAACCTGTGTCTTGGGAGAAGTATTAACACCACTCAGGTAAAGAGGGTGGACAGTTTCAGAAACATCGGAGTCCACATCACAGAGGATCTGACCTGGTCCAAGCACATTGACACCTTGGTGAAGAAGACATGGCAGTGACTGTACCAACTCTGATGCCACTGGGATTCAGGATGACCTTCCAGACACTAAACAAATTTTATACATCCACCATTGAAAGTATTCTGACAGGAAATATCAGCACTTGTAACAGCACATAGCAGGACTGCAAGACTCTACAGAGGATGGTGCGGACATCTGGACACATCACTGGGTGTGCACTCACTAACCTACAAGGAAAGGAAAATTATCGGTGGCATCAACCATCCCCACAACAGCCTCTTTCCTGAGCTGTGGTCAGGTGAAGACCAGCACTGCCTAAAGTCTAGTCCAGAGAGACTGAGGAGAAGCTTCTGTCCGCAGTCGGCCTGCATGTTAAATGAGGAAAGTGTCTGGAAATACATGAGGGCCCTATTGTTAACTCTCTCACAGTAAGGTATTCAAGTCATCATATTTGTAATTCTATTAGTGATTTTTGAATTATAAAGTTATGTATTGTTATTTTCCTTTTTATTCTTCTCAAGGCACAGTCATTGACATTGAGCAACTGAGCACTTCACTGCATATTGTACTGTATGTAGAACTTGTATGTGACAAATACAATTTGATTTGATTTGAAGAGAACAACTCCAAGCAGAAAGCAAAAGCTGCACACGAATGGCTTCAAGCAACAATGTGAATGTCCTGGTGTGGTCTAGTCAGAGTTCACCTCTCGATTCCAACTGAGAATTTGTGTTGGACTTCATACTGTAAAGGCGGTTCACTCATGATCTCCATGTAATCTGACAAAGCTTGAGTGGTTTTGCAAAGACGAAGGGGAAAAACTGCACTGTCCAGAAGTGTAAAGCTGACAGGGACCTGTGGACACGGACATGAGGCTGTCATGGCTGCCAAAGTAAGAAATACTGACTTGAAGGAGAGGAATACTTATGCAAGCAATTTTTTAATGTTTCCTATTTGTAATTAATTTAGACCACTTTGCAGAGATCTCTTTTCACTTTGATATGAAAAGGTCTTTTCTGTTGATCAGTGTCAAAAAAGTCTAAATTAAATCCATTGTGATTTATATGCTGCATAACTAAATAAAATGTGAAAACTTTCAAGAGGTGAATACTTGTTATAGGCACTGTAAATCTAACAACAAGTGAACAACAGAGATTTGAAGTACTTATTCAACCTAAAAAGCCAAAATGAAGATGCCATAGGTGAAACTACGTTCAAAATATGAGAGCCAAGCCCTTCCAGCCAAGTGCACGTCAACTTTGAACCATCTATGGGATCTGTCTCATTGTGCAGAGTAGTTGTGCATTGTGCAAGTAGTTGTTTTCTATTGGATATCACCAATCATTTGGACACTTGCCATGTTATCCTTTGATCTTTGTTGGTTCCCCATGGTACTTGCATAATCTTTACGCACATATAGTGCCTCACTGTGACTGGAACTGCCAAGGCAAATGTTTTCTTTGTTATTTAAATTTTCTTTCTTTTCAGTCAATCTGGTGTTTGTTCAGACCATAGTCCATCCATCCATTTTCCAACCTGCTGAATCCAAACACAGGGTCACGGGGGCCTGCTGGAGCCAATCCCAGCCAACACAGGGCAGGAACCAATCCTGGGCAGGGTGCCAACCCACACACAAACACAATTCAGAATCGCCAATCCATCTAACCGGCATGTCTTTGGACTGTGGGAGGAAACCGGAGCACAGGAGGAAACCCACGCAGACATGGGGAGAACATGCAAACTCCACACAGGGAGGACCTGGGAAGCGAACCCGGGTCTCCTAACTGCGAGGCAGCAGCGCTACCACTGCGCCACCGTGCCGCCCCAGACCATAGTATGTATGTATATTTATTTATTTAAAGAACTTCTGTAAATAGCCAAAGCCCCGCTGGGTGACAAAGGAAGCTATAATCTAATCTAATCTAATTTAATCCTAAAGACACTCACACAGTGAAAGGTTAAATGAGAAGCCAAAATAGCACAAGAATGAGTGACTAAGCGAACAAGTTAATGAGTAATTGATGGACTGAGAGAGGGAAGGAGGGAGGAATTGAGTAATTGACGGAGTGAGGGAGTGAGTGAATGAGCACTTGACAGAATGAGTGAGGGAGGGGGTGAGTGAATACTGAGGGTCAAAGGCTTGAATCTACAGAGTATTGCACTGACTTCTCATCCATGGCTTGTTACTGCCTTGAGCTCAGTGCCACAGGGAGAGGCTGTAGCTTCACACATTCATAGAATAGAAGACAGACTTTAAAAATGATAATCGCTTTGATCAAGCAGACAGATACAAATCAGCTGCCTTAGTTCAGCTCCAAGAAAACTGTCAGAGGCCTCTACAGAAGACTGATATTTAATTCGTAGTCAGTAATATTTAATATACTGCTTCCTCAATATGAGAATTAGTGAGCCTCTACTGCAGTTAAATTAAAAAAGTAATAAAATAAAGAGGAGGATATGAACATCCCATTAGCAGGCTTCGTCAAAGTAGAGAGAAACTTTCATTAACTGCAATGAAGCTAACAGAGGATTTGGTATTGGGAGAGATGAGTGAGAGGCGATTTTCCTTTAGTTGTAAAAGATTATTAACTTCAAAGCACTGTACTTCTTAATAAATCGATTAATTGATTTTAGGTAATTAAGCCCACACCATCACAGAGAGCTACACAAAGCAAATGCAATTACAGTACAATTTGAAATATACAATCTATAGAAAGAGGTTGGGAGCACCCGCCACACAAAAACCTACCTGGCTTGGGTGACACCTCCGCACCACTCAGCACTAAGGCCACGTGGAGTGATTCCCCTCGGGTGATCTGGCTCACAGGATCCTTGTTACTGTGGACCCGAGCGGCTGGACCAGGCCAAGGGGATGCCCATGTAACATCTGACTGCAGCAGATAGATGGTCATATCTGGAGGGTTGGACTGGACCGCATGTCTGCTTGGGGGTTGCCAACCGGGATCCCAGCCTGGTGGGTGTGGCAATCTGCTGTACCAGTGCATTCTCCCTGACCTGACTTGTAGCCGTGAAATATTTCGAGTTTACCCAGAACTTTAAGAACCATCTTAAATAGTATCTTGATGTCAGTAATCTTACATCTAGCAAAGAAGGTGTAGTCATAAATAGTGTGGCCACTGCCTGGCCAAATGCATGCAGAATGGCAGAATTCATTCTAAAATGGTGCCAGATGACATACCCAACATCATCATAATGATAAAAAGGTCAGTATTTTTAGAAAATTATGCACAAATCAATCTCAGCCAGATACATCCAAAACACTTGAGAAGTATGCCCATCTCTGAGTCCAGTCCCCCCATGACTTGCAGTGGCCTCATGCATTCTGCTTCTTCCCACCCCAACTGCTTTCTGAGCAGCCGAAATTCCCCAAATCATTAAGGCTGCAGAAGAAAACATAGTGACGACTAATGTTTAGATTCATGAGCACAAGAATAATTAAGAATTCAATCAGACCTGATTATATTGCCTGCATTTTTTTGCTAATGAAAATGTGTAAAATTGGAGAACACAGAAACTGATAAACATATGTGCTGATTCTCCATTTTCTTGATACAGTATGCCCTCTGGAGTACTAGAGACAGCATTCTCAATTGTTCGGCTAAAAAAAGGCACAGTCCTTACTCTGAGCTTTTGTTTCTGCTCCTGATGGCTCACTTGAGAGTAATGCAGGAAATACACCATAAAAATCAACGAGGTGATAATGACTGAAAAAGGAAACGATGGATGGGGGGGTGCTGGAGCTGGATGCGGCAGGCAAGATTGTAATCAGGATGCCATTTAACACAGTTGTCTGGGAGCAATGTGATGAAGAGCAGCAGCGAAATCGGCGCAAGTGAAAAAGCTTTCACACCTGCCCTGGCGGCCACATCTGCATACGTGTGGCAGCCTTACAATGCTTTCCTTGGCAGGAAGGGCTGCTCTGAGGCTGCCCAGGGATGTGTAAACCACAAGGCATGCTGATTCAGTCCCCACTGAGTGGATCCTTCAACTTGAGGGTTGAGATGCTGTAACGATATGCCAGAAAATGAACTAAACCTGTAAAATATCTTGAGATGACCCCTACGATATGACAGTGTGAGTGTTGCTGTGGGTTATGCTTTATGATCATTTAGGCTTGGGTCTGAGTTTGGGAGGTTGGGATTGGGGGAGTGACAAACAAACCATAAAATGAGGTTGCATATTTTTAGAGTCACAACCCTAGCTACATATTTACATCATATTTCATGTTACATATCATAAATTGACCACAATATAACCTAAATCTCACTTACAATAACAAGTTTAAAACTTTGAAATTACAAAAAAAGTACACAAGTTCCACTAACAATATGAGATGACAGAAAACATTATGTGTTCTTTTGTCTGCTTATTGTACTTATAGCAAACTTACATTACGCATGAAATGATATTCAAGTGTCCTGGAATTGAGTTAACTGCTTTGAAAGCAGGCAAGTTAGGTGGCTTGTTGATGCTAAACTGACCGCTAGTGTGAGTACGTGTGAGTGTGTGTGTGTTCACCCTGTGGTGGACTGCTTCCCATCCAGGGATTATTCCTGTCTTGTGCCGGATGCTTGCTGTGTTAGGCTCCATCTTTCCTGTGCCCCTGCTCTGGATAAGTAGGTTTAGAGAATGGATGGATTGATGGATAGTTGGTGCATTTTTCATGTTTTATTTACTCCACTTCACGGTGGGTCAGTCATAGCAGTGAGGCCTATATGTCCCTCTTTCCAGTCACACTTGCCTGCTCATGTTGTGAGGCTTTCTGAAGCCGTCTGGGAGATATAGTCCTCCCAGCGAGCCCTGAGTCTCCTCCCAGCTGGTCATGCCTGTATAATATCCACAGGGAGGCATCCAGGAGGCCTGTGTATCAGATGCCCAAACTACCTCAATTGGCTCACCTGGATGCGGAGCGTCAGCAGTTCTACTCTGAGCATCTCCAGGATGTCGGCACTTCTTACCCTGTCCCTAAGGGAAAGTCCAGCTGTTCTGTTGAGAAAGCTCATTTTGGCTGCTGGTACCCATGATCTCTTTCTTTTGGTCATTACCCAAAGTCATTACCCATAGCTGAGGGTAGGGATGTTGATCAGCTGGTAAATGAAGACTTTCTGGTTCAGCTCCTTTTTCACCACTATGGATTGATATGCTGACTACATAACTGCACTTGCCATCTCAATCCCTTTTTCCCTCACTCATGAACAAAGCCCCAGGGTACTTAAACTCCCCCACTTGAGGCAATAGCTCACCTTCCACTAGGAGAAGACAGTCTGCCTTTTTGACACTGAGGAGCATGGCCTTAGGTTTTGAGGTGCTGATCCTCATTCCAGCTGCATCAACACATACTTGCAAACTGTCCCAATGAGTGCTGGAGTTCACAGCCTGATGAAGCCAACAGGACCACATCATTTGCAAAAAATACTGACAAAATACTAATGCAGTTCTAAGGCCACCGATCTAGACACCAGGGCTGTGTCTTGATATCCCATCTACAAAAATTACAAACAGGATAAGAGACAAAGCCCAACCCTGGTAGAGTCCCAAACCCACTCTGAACGGTGGATATACTCACTGTGATCATACAAGGACTGAATAGCCCTTATTAAGTGCTCCAGAACCCCAGCATCCTCCACAGGATTCCGCTCATACCCCTTCTCTAAGTTTTCACAAAACACACGATTGGTTGTACTCCCATGCCTCCTGCAGGATCCCCATCAGGGTAAAAACTGGTGCACTGTTCCACAGCCTAAAGAAATCCACATTGCTCCTTTTGAATCTAAGGTTTCACGACTGGGCAGAGTCTCCTTTCTCGTATGTGCTTTCCCAGATAGGCTGAGGAGTGTGGTGCCCCGATAGCTGGAGAATACCCTATGGTCGCCATTTTTTACAGGGGCACAGCTCCCGATGAGCAATCCTGATTCATCAAGAGATATTTTTGTTAATTTTGTTGCCACAGTGGTTTGGGTGACAAATCGTAGAGGTTTGCTCAGACCACCTCACCGCTCTTTGTATAAGTGGAACATTCAAGCATACGACAAAGGCATATGGCCACTTGTGCATGACTTTTAGTTTTTTATACAGCATGTACTAATTGTTTGATGATCTTTTTGCCGACAGAAATGTCAATCTGATATATAAAAGTGAAAAATGCTGAATATAAAATGTACACGTTAAAGAGTTTTATACTCTTGCCCTAACTAAAAAGATTACAATGTGCAAGCTTTCGAGGCAACTCAGGCCTTT
This sequence comes from Polypterus senegalus, assembly GCF_016835505.1. Lineage (NCBI taxonomy): Eukaryota > Metazoa > Chordata > Cladistia > Polypteriformes > Polypteridae > Polypterus > Polypterus senegalus. The sequence continues at coordinate 114,487,741 of NC_053163.1, forward strand.
TCTTCAGGCAAGATGTAATATCAAGAAGATGTAATCTTGAAGAGGGGTCCTGAGTTGCCTCATAAGCTTGCACATTGTAATCTGTTCAAGGTGTCATTTTGTTTGATTTCTCATTGCATCCATAATGGCTCACACAGTACAATGCCCTAGTACTACTCTTGACCTGTAACTCTTGACCCCAGACAGTCCGAGACTGATGTTATATAATTATGTTGGCAACTTTTGTAAGTTGCTATGCATTAAAGTGTCTGCTAAGCAAATAAATTTAAATGTCAAGCTAAATTTAAAAGGGTAAACTAATCCATAGTTGAAGTCATACAGAATGTTTATCTGTTTGTTTTAAAGAGAGGCAAATGAGAGCTACTTAGGTATCATATTTGTTGGCTGTTAACATATTTACCTATTTCATATACATTAACATATTTGCATCACTTGTGGTCTTACCCTTTATTAGAGATTTATTTAGTAACATAGAGAATACATTAGAGCAGCCAGATCCCCCGTCCCCTTCTCAAGCTCCACTTGTGCTTGTGATGAAGTGACCAACTGTTGTGATGGTAGGAGACTTTCCAGCAAGAGACAGAGAGAAAGCAAGAGAAAGAAGCTTCCTTCATATGCCAGTGCAGAAAGAAGTCTGGAAGGTCATTGGTGCAACAAACAGAAAGAGAAAGAGAGAGGTGGTCTGGGTGGGTTTGTGCTTTTTGCCCCCTGCAGGCTAGAAAGCAAGTGACCCAGTATATGCCAATATTTCCTGGAACTCTGCTGCGACCAGCCATGTGGGGCCCTAAAACCTTCTTAATAAAAGGGGATGGCCTCCTAAACTGTGAGTATGGTGCCATTTTAAGAGTCAGGTCAAAGAAATTGGAAGCTCAGTACTTTCCAACTAACCTCTTTTATTGGACAGCCCATGATTCATGATTTGGTTTTGACAAGATGCTTTTAAAATAAACTGTTAAGATTGTTAGATTCACAAAGTTTCTCAAAAACTTGGTGTAGCTGCGTCTTTTCTAGGTTGCCAAAGTCGACCAGCTACTGAGTTGGCAAGGCAGGATTCAGCAGCAGTCGAGCAAAGAAATCTCTCAGTCCAAAAGGTTCATTTAAAAAAGTTTAATGAAAATTTAAAAAGGAACAAATCACACAAATTCAGAAAAAAAGGTTTCTTCTATGTTTCATTACACTCTTAGCTTTCTTCTGTTAAATTTCAGTTAGTTTCTCTACTTGAATGTTGTGTTATTTCTCTACGGTAAACTTACATAGGCTTCACTTAGTACATTCAGCACATTCATGTATGTACGGTTTGGAACTGTTTGCCCTCCATACCTTACCATAGTAAGGTAGATCATAAACTGGAACTGGTCTGTAGTCAGAGGTGCAAGAAATAATTAGAATATTCTATTTATAATTGAACTTGTGGTGGGAGTTATAATCAAACCTCCCATTGAATATGTGCTAGTATATAGGCAAACATTTTAACAAAACTAAGAAAATACTTCTATCAACTTAACATAATTTAACAAATGGCTTGTACACTTGGCCGTGAACCCCAGGAAAGCCTGCAGTCTGCACACTCAAAAAAGGACCAAGTCTGTAAATTCCAAAAGGAGACCTGTAAAACCCCATGTACTGCTCTGGATGACACAACTAGCAGCAAGGACTGAAAAGGATCAGGAGACGAAAGAAACCAAAATCAAAATCATAAAATAATAAACGTCAACCAAACCTCAAATTAAGAAGATGTGCCAAGAAATGAAAAAGTGGTAGGAGTTCCACAATCTCGGATAGACGGGGCATTAGTGACAACCCTTAATCCTGTTACCCTGATGACTTATCAACAACTGGTGCCGTCTGTGAATAAACAAATAAGGCAAATAAACTGGTATAATATTACTTTGATTATTCCAAAAAAAACAACACAATAAATTCTAAAACACCAAATTCTAAGTCTCCATCAAAAACCCACACAATGTGAGAAAAAGCAAAGGAAAGGTCATGAAAAATAAATAGAAACATTACCATAACATCCTGGCCTGAGAAAGAGGAAAAGCTATAATCTTTATCATAAAGTTTATTTTAAGAAAAGTTTAAAATAGGCAAAAATACAGAATGTCGCCTCAAATGGGGAAACTCACAAAGTCAAGAACAGTACAGTGTCTTTGACAAGAGCGGTGTTGAACACATTTGTGAGGGTCTTAGACGGTCACATAGATAGATAGATAGATAGATAGATAGATAGATAGATAGATAGATAGATAGATAGATAGATAGATAGATAGATAGATAATGAAAGTCACCATATACCGATAGATAGATAGATAGATAGATAGATAGATAGATAGATAGATAGATAGATAGATAGATAGATAGATAGATAGATAGATAGATAGATAAGAAAGGCACAATAAAATCAATATAAAATCTTTTAGAGCACCTTTCATATAATTTTTTATCCTGTCGACAACTATATAAAGTAGCCCAATTTAAATTAGAATCTATCTATCTATCTATCTATCTATCTATCTATCTATCTATCTATCTATCTATCTATCTATCTATTTCATATGAATACCTGCAGAAAGACCGCTTCTCAACCTGAAATGTGTTTTAGTTCTTATTTACCTTCTGAGTTCTTTTAAATCCTACACAGTTAGGATTATCATCTTCCACGCTCACCTGTTAAATAGTCTTAGCAGCAGGTTTAATTTTAATATTAAAATTTGTTTTCTTCAGTCCACTTGGTTCAGTGCCTATTGCTGCTGGTGCCTGCCAGATTCAGCATTCTCAGCCTAAATCATTCTTTGCCTATTTATTTTCCTTGTGAAGTTTGCATGATCTCCACGAGTCCAAATGTGGTTTTCTCCATCCCTCCAGTTTTTTCCCACATCAACATAAACTGTGATTGGTAATTCTAGCTTTGTGTGGTTGGCTATACAAGAGGGCACTGCAATGGACTTGTATCCCACCCAGAAAAGACTCTGCCTAAGCGATCCAGAATGTCATCTGCCATGTCTGAAGAGATATATAGGTAAATAGGGCACATGACACTGATGTGTACCCAGTGATCCTCGTTTTCAGTTGCTCTGTGACCAGTGGTTATGACATCCATCTGTAAAGTTGGTGGACTTCCCGAAACCCTAAGTATTCTTCCCTTCATACAGCCTATTTACTGTGTATACTGTTTGGTATTCATTTCCTTGTCTCGGTCCAAGGTCACAATGCCAGATTCAGACACTCCATCGATTTATCTTTATTTAATGGTATGTCTTTCCCAGAGACCACAAGCACAAGCGAGGTGCCATCTGGCCTGTTGGGGTCTCTTGGTGTGCCAACAGCCCATTGAGTAGAGCTTTCTGCCGGGTCTTCTATGCGGTGGAGTGCCTTCTCATTTAATCTACGTGGGCAGATTTATCCCATCTTCCTTTGGTCCTTTAGTGTACATATTGCTGCTTTGGCTAACCTTCTAGATGACCATGAGAATTCTGACAGTTTTGATAAGGCCCATGTGGAAGCATCTAAAATGTCAGATACCCCACAGGTGAATTGGTGTCCTTAATCTAACCATTGTGGGGTGCACTTTTAAATTGGGACCAGTCATTGTCAGATAGGCCCTGCGGCACTGAAAATAGATGGATGGAAGGTTAATAGAACATTAGGGAATAAACGTGGAGTTACAGATGAACGTCCTGAGGCAATCACAGACTTTCAAAAGCAAAGAACAGTAGGAGATGCCTGGTACCAACTGAGAGGAACCATAGAGTGCCCTGGGGCAAGTGTGGAATTACAGTACACAATAATGGTTCAAGAAAGAACAATGAGAAATCTTTGAATAAATGACAGGAAACAACAACATACCCTGAAGCTATTTCATCAGGAACAAAACAGGATTGTAACATCATGGTGGGGTTGTGAATACCATTGGGTGTGACCTCTTAGCTACGAAGGAAGCAATTACATTCAATTGGGCAACCAAATGGTCATGGAGGAAACTCTGCAATACCTTTGTTTGACCGTAGTGTTACAGAAATCCCATCACACACCACTAACAGGTCTGACTACATTGTAATTTCATCAGTGGAGATGCAGAAGTCAGAAGACTCCAAGATTTCAGGAATATAAATGAGACAAAAATCCTGCAGCTTCTTTAGAAAGTGAACACTGCCACGTTTACCATCCTAATGTAGTGCTTGACATGAATATTATCATTTGATAACATTTTCTCATTCATTATATCTAATCTGTAGGTGCCCCTGCACGCCTCCTGCTTGGTATTCCAAGATGGATTTTGAAGGGGTGATGGTGCCGGCTGCCTCATCTGTGAAAACATAAAGCAGGCGGAAGCCTAGTGTTGGTGATGGTGGTGCTGCTGGTGGGGGTAATGGGGTGATGTGTCATCATGAGACAAGGTGGCGTACTCATCTGCCTTGAGAACACCTCTTAAGATCTAAACCCGTACACCACATGTGAAATTTTTTTTCTTTCTGTCAACAGAATCATGGAAACTGGGATAAGTGAAACTATTAGGGCAGCTTTGAATAGCTAAGCTGTTGGGATTCCTTTGATGTCAATAAGACATGCAAGTGAGGGGGGGATAGGCAGTACATTGGGGGTTAGTCATTGGCGTCAGGTCTCTCCAGAGAAAATGCAATGCACGTTCCTTAGCGGAATTTCGTCTAGACCATATTGTCAAAATTTGGATGTTCGCAGATTAGCAAGTGTGACATGAATCAAGTATAAAGCGGTAAAGCTGTCTAAAATTCTCTTTTATCTATAAGCTGGTGTCCCTAAACACCTTGATGGAAAAACGCAGCTGGCTGAAGACATTGGCAAAGCCCCCACACATTATGGGTGGCATGAGGCCTCATCTGCACAAAGCAGTCTGTCAAGCAGACATCTGCACACAAGGGCACAATTTGCAGTTTGAGTTTTCACTCTCTTCACTTGAGCTCTGACTTTTCTTCACAAAGCAAATTGGGATGGCACCGTCAGACAGAACCTGCCAGTGTAAGGCAATAACTGCAGGGGTTGCGGAAAACACTAGAGATGGTCTCGACACCACACAGCAAGGTCCTGGGCATGATGGGAATGAAGTCGGCAGCTCTAATAGACTCATCTATATTCATTCTAGGGTGCTGCTCTTTCACCCCCCACCAGCCTTATCTTCATCCCGTTTCTCAGAGAAGTCGCACAGATTGAATGCAAAGTAACAATAAAGCCAGGGATTGGTTTTGGACGGTTGTGGGTTCCTCCTCCTCCATGTGCTGAATGGCTCTCATTTTGTTTCATACCGTGCCCTCCATAATGTTTGGGACCAAGACACATTTTTTCCTTGATGTACCCCCTCTGCTCTGCAGTGTAAAATTACTAATCAAATAATTGAGACGTGATTAAAGTGCACATTGCAGACTTTCACTTAAGGGTATTTGCATACATTTCAGGCACAGCCATGTTGAAATTACAACACTTTTTATTCATGGTTCAAATTTCAGGGCACGATTGTGGGAGGTTGGTTATGGGAGCTCATTTAGGAGACGGCAGAGTACTTTCAAGAGTGCATTCATAACCATGAAAGTATACAAATTCATTTAAAAATGTGCCTGGCCTGGTGAACTTGGAGTTGGGAGATGAATCATGGAAGGTGTTCATCTGCTAGGCCAGTGGTTCTGAATCTGTGGGGCAGGCCGTGAAGTAACAAAAAGGGGGGCACAAAGATGTGAAAAAAAGAAAACAAGAATCAAAAATATGAAAAATACATCTATTGAAACCAAAACAAATTAACTTAAACTACATTCTGATACTAGAACAATAAATATAGAGTTAGATAAATGTCGATAAAAGTTAAGTAGGTATAATAAAATATGCATCTATGATAGATCATTAATTAAAAAAGAACAAATTGGTATTAGTGGGCTCCTTTCAAAAAAATGTTAGGGGGGGCGCGATTAAAACAGTTATGAAAACTCGGGTCGCAAATACTTAAAGGTTGATAAACGCTGTGCTAGGCTCAAAAGAAAAAAAACCGCCCACCTTTACACAAGGGGGTCAAACTCGTATAGGTGGGCAGAGAAGAGCTGCAGAGTATGCAGGTATATTTTCTGTACTCCCTGGGAGTATTACTTCTGCTGTCTAACTGTACTAATACAACACTTGACTTTACACTTTGGCCACTCGTTGGCCTCATTCTTGACTTAGGGAGCGCCCCCCAGTCCCCAAATCATCCATAAATCTACCCAGTCCTCCTGCTTCTGTACCTCTGTTAGATGTCAAGCACCTGGACACTATAACTCCATCTGTTATCAGAAGACACCTACTCAGGACCACCACAGGGCAGCAGGAATCAACATCACTAACAGTCACAATCCACATTAATGTCATGTCTGACAATCTCCCTGTCATCTAAATGGCTACCTCACTAGGTTGCACTTTAGTAATACTGGCCACATTGCTGCTTTCTATTTCCATGCCACAGTATCTCCCAGTCCTGTACGGTAAAAGTATAAGGCATTGACCTGCAGTAATTATTTCACTTCCGCTCGGTCAAGTTGCACAAAAGACAGTAAAGGAATAGATGACTTGTGCCACTAATTAGGCTTCATGACAATAAGTTATGAATGGCATATGGGAATAAAGCACACATGCTAGCATCTTGTTAAAAGAAATCAAATAACCCAAGGCCAAAAAAACAGCCTTCTGTGGCAGTGAGGTTAAGGATGTGCTCTTTATTTCTAGGGTGGAAAAGCAGCAGGCTTTGCCCCTTGTGTTTGCCAGCCTCCAGCCTGAGAGGCTAGTTATTTGTTTTATAAAACAGTCCTATCAATCAAATACGCTTTAGGTTATATAGTGTCTTTCATAGCCAGTGCTGCCATTAATCACTTTTGAGAGGATGTCAAGACGCACACCACTGCTGTGTAGGAGGGCACCGGGAGGTTACAAGGAGAAGGCAAAATGCAGGAAGATAAAAAAGCAAAAACATGTAGCCTTTATGGTAGATAGATAGATAGATAGATAGATAGATAGATAGATAGATAGATAGATAGATAGATAGATAGATAGATAGATAGATAGATAGATAGATAGATAGATAGATAGATAGATACTTTATTAATCAGATAGATAGATAGATAGATAGATAGATAGATAGATAGATAGATAGATAGATAGATAGATAGATAGATACTTTATTAATCCCAAGGGGAAACTCACATACTCCAGCAGCAGCATACTGATAAAAAAAACAAAAATAAAAAAAAAATATTAAATGAAAGAGTGATAAAAAAAGCAGGTAAAACAGACAATAACTTTGTATAATGTTAACGTTTACCCCTCTGGGTCGCATAGTGTGGGGGAGGAACGATCTCCTCAGTCTGTCAGTGGAGCAGGACGGTGACAGCAATCTGTCGCTGAAGCTGCTCCTCTGTCTGGAGATGATCTTGTTCAGTGGATGCAGTGGATTTTTCAGGATTGACAGGAGCCTGCTCAGCGCCCGTCACTCTGCCACAGATGTCAAACTGTCCAGCTCCATGCCTACAATAGAGCCTGCCTTCCTCACCAGTTTGTCCAGGCATGAGGCGTCCTTCTTCTTTATGTTGCTTCCCCAACACACCACTGCATAGAAGAGGGCACTCGCCACAACCGTCTAATAAAACATCTACAGCATTTTATTGCAGATGTTGAAGGACACAAGTTGATGGTGCCTATAAAAAGTATTTCACCACCTTGGAAGTTTTACATTTACATTGTGACTGGTAGAGGGGAACCAGAGCCAAACAGAAAGAACTGTTAAGGTACCAATCCAATAACCCCATTTAATTATAGTAAAAAAAATTAAAAACAAAAGGGGGCCCAGATACACAACATAAAGGATGCTGATCAAAATCAGTGCACACACAGCATTTTCTATGTTTCTCTTTCCGTCTTGTATATCACACGGGAGCTTGTCTGTTACCGAGTCTTGGTCATGAGTGAGACCCCACTTTCAATGTAAGGGACGGTGCCTACTCCTGGTATCACAGTCAGAGTTGGTTCACGATACTCACTGCTGTGGGAGAAAGAGAAGATACTGTTAGCAACAGTGTCCATTCTCACCTCATTAGATACAGCCCAGTAGGTGATCCACAGATGCACATTAGTGACTACTTATTTGACCAATGTTTTCATCCAAGGCCACTTACAACATGTGACATGATATTAGTAACATCTCATTTGTGTTTTAACTCAGTGCAGATGCATATGAAGTGACCTGCTCATGGTCAAATGGTGTCAGTAGTGGGATTTGAACCCAAAACCTCGAAGCCTGAAATCCACATTTTTGAAAATTCTACAACACTAAATCACTGTGGTTATAATTTGGCCTTTATCACTCTGATCAAAAGAAAAATACTCTTTAATGTCAATGTGAAAATAGGATTTTGTAATGTGGTCTAAATTAATTACAAATATAAAGCACACATAGATGATCTCATAAGTACTCACCCCCTCTAATATGACTCACCTAAATCTTCAGTTGTGTAGCCAATTGACTTTAGAAGTTCCATCTTTAGCTTAATAGAGATCATCTGTCTGGAGTTTCAATTGGTTGCTATATAAATGCACCGTAAATGAAAGGGCCAACTGCTGCTGAGTCAGTCTGGTGGCCTAATCTACATAATGAAGACAAAAGAGCATGTGAAGCAACTCCATGAAAAGGGATTAAAAAGCTCAGGTTAGGAGATGGAGACAAGAACATTTCACTTTGTGACCATATATGAGTCACATCCAGACCTATCATATTACATCTGTACATGTAATTCCTGAGCCCAGTATTACCATATTATATGTTTTGTGGTGCTGGTGAGTTCAAATGAGTAAACATAATGATGGAACGAGCGTAATTAGAAAAAAAATGTCAATAGCAATTAAAAGAAGGTCTGCGTCTCTGGGCAACAGTTCCTGTTAGGCTACAAAATAAGAAAATAGAGAGGAACAAGACGTGAACAGTAGTGAGTCTTGAAGGCCTGTCAGACCCTGCCCTGGAGAATGAGGCTCGATTATCATATTCAGACCTTCTCATGTTTCCATGTGGTGGCTGCACTCCATTAAACCCTTGTTGTAATTACAGCATCCTCTTTGCAGGTCAGTCACTTGCCTTGCTGACTTGTAAGTAAATGACTCTACTTGAGGAGAGAGGCAGATAAGCACATTTATCAAGAACTCATAATTAAGAACGCATCCAGCTATAGGCCAAGTTGTCTGATGTGCTCACTAGTCTCAATGGCGATCCAAGAGGAGAAGGAAAGGCTGGAGACAGAAATGTGGAAGCCCCAAAAAAAAACGGCATAGTGGCTTTGATGGTCAGGTCAATCTCGGCCCTTAATAGGAGGCTGAAGAGCCGTGATTTTAGTAAACTGTACTTCAGCTGCAGTGACTGAATCCAAGTGGTGTACAAAAGTGTGTTTGCTGCAGATTCCAACGTTCTTATGTGATGCAGCCTAATGACTAGTGTGTTGACTGGTTGCTGGTTCAGTCTCTCTCCCCATGTGTCCCTATGCAACTCACTTTGTGCTTGTTTTCACATTGTTAAAACAATCCATCTATCGATACTCAAACATGCTTAACACAGTTTAGGGTTACAAGACACATCAGTACCAAGCACAAGGCAGGAATCATCCGAGTCCATGATAAGGCCCATTTATTCACACATTCAAACACTTTCAGACTTGGCCTGTTTAGCACATGGAAGCCATACAGGCTACACAAACACAGACAGTCTGAGGTGCAGATTCAAACTGACGACTCTAGAGTTGAGATGTAGTACTAACCAGAGTGCCCCATTATTAAGAAATATATAAATGAAAAATAGATGTAAAATACACATATACATTGTAGAGATTAGACATACCACAATAAAGAGTTGCTGCACCACGTGCTGAACCTGTCTAATTGGAATGCAGTGAAATAAAGAAAACAAATAGTAATAGCAAAAAACATCTTTTCAGACAGGAGCTCCAAAGTGAACTGATTTTAAAATGCCAGAACTTCCAGTCACATGTCCTTCTGGCAGGAAGAGGTGGGTCTATGTGGATGGACACCAAAAACAATGTCAGAGAGGTTAGATCTGTGAATCATCCACTCTACAGAGGGAGAAAGAGAAAAGGTCCTAGAACACAGCGCCAACTCCTGGGAGTTGTGAGTAATTACAATCACCAGAGCCCTTAAGATGTCCCCTACAAGCACGTGTATGACAATAGTCTCCTGGTATTACATTGGGTGTGAACTCTTCTGAATACTCACGTCAATCATGGAGAATCCACTGCATCCACTGAACAGTATCATCTCCAGTCAGAGGAGCAGCTACAGCAACAGACTGCCGTCACTGTCCTGCTCCACTGACAGACTGAGGAGATCGTTCCTTCACCACACTATGCGACTCTTCAGTTGCACCTGGGGAGGTAAACGTTAACATTATACAAAGTTATTGTCTGTTATACTTGCATTTTTATCACTCTTTAATTTAATATTGTTCTTTATCAGTATGCTGCTGCTGGAGTATGTGAATTTCCTCTTGGGATTAATAAAGTATCTATCTATCTATCTATCTATCTATCTATCTATCTATCTATCTATCTATCTATCTATCTATCTATCTATCTAGAGTCTTAATACAGTTTCGCTTATACAATGACAGGTTATTGCTAGCAAAGACTCTTGTTCACACCTATTTTAATAGCAAGGAGACTAAAAAGAATGAAAGACGCCATCTTTTCCCACTGTTCACATCAAACCGCTGCCCAAAGACATTTATCAGACAATGCTTACATAGGAGATAGCACAGACCCAAGCAAACAATCAACTCCAACGTAACCCCTACATCCCACCTGGTACACACTTCCTTAACATCACGGAGCATCAGAAGGTACAGCACGTATCCTGTCCAGAGCAGTCATCAAAGTAGCGCACAAGCCTACAAACATACTGCGCACAGTCCTTTTTAATGCTAAAAGCAAGAAATCCTCCACAAAGACGCGGAATGCGGTTTACAGCATACCTTGTGATTCACGTGCCACATATATACAGGAACATGACATTACAGATAGAAGAAAGGACACACAGACTCTGATTTACACATATACACATATACAAGTTCAACTGGACACACATTTAAATGGGACTTAGTGCAAGTAAAATATCAAACCTAATGCTAAAAGTGCCAGAGAACTTGCTGAAACGTGGCTGTCCCATGAAAATGCCATTAACAGACATTTGGACACTTTCCCAGCATATGCAGACTTGAAAAGAAGAACATGCAAATAATAAAAAAGACTTTGTGACCAATACCCTTCAAACCCCACCTCATCAATCCCCCTCTCCCACATCTACCTACCCTCCCCTCCTAATTTGATATACATTGTCTTGGATTCCTGTAAATCTAATCAATTTCCTCTGATGATGATTCTTGGTAGGAGTTGAAAACTTAGGAGTAAAAAGCTATTTTAATTTCATTCCTTGTCTCCCTTTGTAGATTTTCAGCTGCATATGCATTGTATATATATATATATATATATATATATATATATATATATATATATATATATATATATATATATATATATATACACATACTAGCTGTCCCCAGCAGCTCCGCCCATGTAATAATGAAACAGGACAGTGAGGAGGGCCCAGCCCGGCTCCCTACCACTGACGTCACGCTTCCCCCTGCACTCGGCCCACACCCTCTGTCTCAGATTAATGTGAATATATCGCTCCTGAAATCGAACTATGATTCTTAGCACAATGAGAGAAGTCACAAAATCAACCGGAATGTTCAAGCACGTTATAGAAAAAATCTGATTTAAATCCGTTAAGTAATTCACTCGTTCATTAGCTAAGCGGAGGTAAGGTACATGGCCCAAGGCTGGTGTGTAAGTGAGGAGGTCCCCACCCCCATACGTTCAGCCTGCTGCATGTCTCTTGGATTCTCACAAATAAATCGGTACCGCAAAGTGAACTTTGATACATAGCGCAATGAGAGAAGTTGCAAAATCAACCAGAATGTTCAAGCAAATTCTAGAAAAAAAACCTGATCTAAATCCATTAAGTAGCTCCCTCATGAAAAGCGGACAGACAGACATTGGATTTTACAGTATATATATATAGAGATATGGCAAGGGACACAAAAATTAGCAGTGAGCGACATCCATGTTGAGTTTTTTGAGTGTGCATGTCTGACATTTATTTTACTATTGGACACGTGACCCCTCACTAAATCATAATAAGGCACCAGCTCTAATTACTGCACCAGCCAGACAGAGGGTTTCAAAGCAGGTAGACAAACAGCTCCTGGAGGGTGTTGGCATCTGGTGCTGGGGGCGTGTCAGTAGGCTTGGCCTTTCAAATTACTCACAGGTGGACTCCGTTCAACTAATTAGCCGACCTTTAATGGTAGGCTTGTCGGAACAGAGCCCGTGTAATGTGTGGTAAAGCACCAGGGATGAAGAGTTACTGATCACAGGTAATCTTTATTATATGGTTGGTTGTATTTAATTTTGAAGGATCTGCTTACTTTTAGATATTGTAGAGTTTTTTGTAGTCCTCAGACAAAAGAATTATAATTAAATACCTTAAGATGGTATTTATCATTTATCGTGTATGGCTAAGTTCTCTCTTTTATAGTGTTTAGTGCTGCTATTCCACAGCTCCAGAGACCAAAGTAGAAATCCTGATGTGGGGGTATATTTATGTAGAGTCTGTATGTTATTCCTGTGTATGGGGGTTTTAATTCTTTTGGTCGCCCACACCATAAGATATGCAAGGGTAGGGTAGTTGGAGACTCTGCTGTGACAGAGATCGCTTCTGCGTTGCTTCACATCTTGAAAGGATAGACTCTGGTTGTCTGGGATCTTGAAATGGATAAATGAATTTTGAAATGGATGGGTGGATGAGTCTCCTGGGCACCAGCTTCTATTTTCTTCTGGCTTCACAAACACCAACAAGAGCAGATGTGGTCCTTGTGTTGGACTTGTTCTCATTTTGCACATTACTTCAGTCTGTTTTGATTTTATAGCACTATTAACAGCATAAACCCACAAGACAGTTTACAATACAGTCTGAAACATAAAAATTAAACAGTCTAATAAAATAAGAAAAACACATCAGTCATGAGAATGGCACAATGAACAGGCAAATACAATCTAGGCTCTAGAGGAGCTATATAGTTTAAAAAAGTCTGGACAGTCATTCCACTATTATGTTAGTATGCCTTTTCCTGTCTCTTTATATTCTTGTATGTGTGTTTGACTGTTATAATTGATAATAGTTTACTATCCTGTGGTCTGAGCAGATGCCTGAGCTGCATAGTGATGTGAGCAGCACTATTAAACAAAACTGTTATTGCAGTTGAGCACAGCTGTTTTCTTTAATTTTTCCTCTGCTTTCCTCAATGTCGTGAAATAAGAGCATTGGATCATGAGCCTGGGGTGGGGTGGAGTGGGACACAGTGCTTCTGAGGCTTTGAAAAGGACTGATTATGAGGTAGATGTTAGCACTCCTGTACTGAAGCTCCCAAGTTCTGTGTGGAGTTACAGGTTCTCCCAAAGTTCGTGGACATTCTCTGTTAGCTCCAGTGCTTGTCTGCCCATGGCTAAAAGACTAAATCAGGCTAAGCTGATTAGAAGCTCTATAGTGAATGAGTATGTGTGTGCACCCTGGTAATGACTGGCACCCATTTCAGTGTTGCCTCCTACCTTGCACTCCAAGCTAAAGCTTCCATACAACCCTGAACTGAATTAATGGTTTCTGAGATTGTTATTTTATGATGGATCAAGAAATAAAAAAAGGACAAATCTGAATGTGGCAACTCCCTGGACTGGAACAGGATGCCCGTTGTCAGACTTACGCTTCCTGGGAGTCCACATCATGGAAGACCTGTCCTAGGGTGTGAACACAGCTGAGCTGGTGAAAAAGGCTCAGCAGCAACTTTATTTCTTGAGAGTCCTCAGGAAAAATAACATCCCCCCAAAAACTGCTGGTGTCCTTCTATCGCTGCTCTATTGCAAGTATCCTGTGCTACTGCCTCTGCGTGTGGTTTTCCAGCTGCACAACAGCGCAGAGGAAAACACTTCAGTGGATCGTAAAGACTGCCCAGCAGATCATCGGCTGTACTTTACCCTCTATGGATGAACTGCACAGCTCTCGCTGCCTCAGGAAAGCGGAAAACATCTTGAAAGACTCCTCACACCCCACTCATGACATGTTCCAACTGTTGCCATCAGGCAAAGGATATAGGAGCATCAAAACAAAGACTAATAGACTGAATAGCAGTTTTTACCCTGTTGCTATTAGGGCACTGAATGCCACCTAATCACCACAAATGCAACAATGCAATAGATGACATCTTGTGCAATAGTGTGTCTTGTGCAATTAAGGTCTTATGTTAAATGTTTGTGTTCTACCTTATTTCTTCTTATCCTTTTGTAATTATATGTATTTATAATTTGACACCACAAGGACTGCACCTAATTTCGTTGTATTTGTTACAATGACAATAAAGATATTCCGATTCTGATTGCTTCAGTTTTCATATTTATTCAGTGGACACTTTTCACTAGTATTGAAATTCACAGCCTGATTGTTTCCATATTTTTGTAGTGTGGACCCTGGCAGGTGAGGATCACTGGGGTGCATTCAGTTGGCGACCTTGTGGTTAACAGTTCAACACCTTTGCCGCTAGGCCACATGGCCTGTCTGTTTCTTTTATTTGCTATAGTTCCTCTCATGGTGTTCAGAAAGCCCCTAACATAACAAATACTGAGCAGTCATCACATACAAAAGCAGAGCTGCCAGACCAAGGGTTTCTCGAATTCCTGTGGTGAAATGTGAACAATTTAGTCAAATTCACCTAGGCGGTGGCTATTACTTTTACTGAGCGTCTGGGATTTATAGATTGCAGGGAGTGATGCAGCCTTGGTAGCTGCAAGGAATGGACTGGCGTGATACCCCCAGTGATGCCTACAGGGCTGTCTTACACTTGCCATAGCCATGTGCCCCCTTGGCTGTCAGGTCAGGTGTTAGCCCAGGGTTCTGGGGTCATGTCACCACACATTCTTCTGGGTGCGGTGGAGCAGCCAGCAAGGTCTTTGCCAAGCCCAGGCTTACTTATTCCCGAAGCATCAAATTGTTTCCACATGTATTAAGCCGAGCAGTAGAATTAAATGCTAATAACGCGGGGGTTCGGCATGTCAGCAGTAATTCATACAGAAGATGTCAAAGTTCACCACTTGTCAAAATTTCAAGTTAAAATGTAATTGAGCAGGAAATTGCAAACTAATATCTGCACTTTGTTATTCATAAATTCACCACGGCACATGCACTCTTCTCTTTTTCTTTCTCATGGTCTCTTGTTTCTCGTAATGAATGAGTTTCGTAAACCAAATTAGAAATTAGGGTCTTGTATTATCTGTGCAAGTCTGTTAATTGTCTGAGGTGGAAAAGGTTTCATAAGTTATGCAGACTTGATGAAAGACGTGCACACCAAGATGGCACTATGTTCTTAAGCTGGCACGGCGGACCCACATCGATCAAAGAGGCATTCCTGAGCTTGTGCCACCCATACAAATAAGACTTTATTTTGTAATCAGTGGTGCCTGTGTTTCCTCATAACTTTTGAGATGGGCCATCTATTGTTAAAAAGAAAATCTGAACAAGAGGTTGAGTCAATTGCTTGAGTACCTGAGGGTGTCATTGGACCTAAGCAGGCATCACATCCCGAGACACTTTTATCAAATACAAGATGAGAGTGTGGGCTCAGTCATACACTCTTAAAACTGCAGTAACAGTTCTGTAATGGCACTTTACTGGTTTGTGGGGTTTCTCATTGACAAAGGGCTGTTTCAATCTGGGAAGTCATCTTTGAATATGAAGTCAGTTCATTAAAAAGGTTCCCAATATGTGGACAAAACAGAAATCTTCAATGGATAGTAAGCAACCTAGCAGGATACTAACAGTTCAAGAAAATCGGAACTTAACCCTCATTATAGGATTGTGATAATTTCACAAAACTGTTATCATCTATTCATGGCTATTTATGGAACTTCAGATCTAAATAAATAACCATTCTGATTGGAACCTTCTCTTTCGGGGAGGATAAGTTCCTCTATGGTGTTGCCCTAAAGATCCACTTTGGCACCATTTTAAGAGTGTACTCTCACTTTAAATTTGTTTTGTTGATTGTTCTCACCATAATTAAAATTACCATTTTTGGAAGATGACAATATTTCTCTGTAAGAGACAGACAAAAGGGGTATAAGGCCGGCTCATTACAAGTGACAGGCCTGGGAAGGTCTATGCTTTAAAGGATAAGTGCAGTATAAGTCGAAGTTGTTTCATCACAAACAAGGTGTTTATGCATTCGCCATGCAACATCACGCTCCAAAGTTACGTGTTTTCTATAAACTTAAAAATAAAAATTGCCTGTCCTGGTGTTTTACAATTTAACCAATAGAATGCAACCAGAAAACAAACACCTAAAACCTTATTGAATATTCCCTTTTTGAAAAGGCAAAAGTTTTGATGTAAGAAAACACACCTTCCATGTTTCCAAAGCATTGTTTGTGACAACAAAAGGGATTTTATTGCATATTTCTGGAAGTATTTTCTTGAGGTAAGGATACATTTTCTATTCGCTTGTATGATTCCTACATAAATACAGAAGTAAACCAAAACAAACCAGTTTAGTATGATTTTGTCAAACATGGTATATATGCATTAGCCATGTGAAACTGTGTTCTAAAGTTAAGCAGTTTCTATAAATTTTTAAAAATATCTTGCCTGCACTGGCACTTCATAATGGGAACTACTATACACCACTGGAAAATGAAGGCTTAAAAACTTACTGATGAAGCAGCAAACATTTTCAACACAATGTCTGAGACAACAAAAGTGATCTGGAAATAATCATTCGATCTCATATTCCTGGAAGTATTTTTCTTCAGGTAAGGATATGTTTTCTAATCGCGTATGTGATTGTCACATAAATATGGGAGTAAATCAACACGACACCAAGCATGTGGCACAAGTAGTTTACTGTGATTTTGTCTATCAAGAGGAAACCACGCCCCTCATGGGTGAAAGGTTCAACACTGAGGTAGTGTGCAAAGCTGGTTGTCTTTTAAAATTTCTGAATCTCATAATATTTGTGTTTTTCTGTCTGAAAATGACTTGTATAAAATATGTTACAGTGTGTACAATCTCATGACTCGCATCAATGCTCGACAACTGTCTTGGCTTGAAAAATAGACGTATTCTGTAAGTTTTTACACTTTTGTTTTCTGGTAGCTCCCCCTGCCTCATGTATTCCATTGTAAAATGCCAGGACAAGCTTTGTACTTTTTAAAAAATTATAGGAAAGAATTGAAAGGAATACTCAAGAAGCCAAGTACCAAAAAAAAAAAACACATCAAGATCAACATGTAATAGTTACTATCCAATGTTGGATGTCAATGAATGGTTCAGATGACCTTT
This sequence comes from Polypterus senegalus, assembly GCF_016835505.1. Taxonomy (NCBI): domain Eukaryota; kingdom Metazoa; phylum Chordata; class Cladistia; order Polypteriformes; family Polypteridae; genus Polypterus; species Polypterus senegalus. Next base: position 114,505,228 of record NC_053163.1, read on the forward strand.
ATACTGGCGCTCTAGGAAGTGTCGTCCCAATGCATTATGGACATTGATCTCCATGGAAATGGGCAACAAAAAAAAACAACTAATCACAAAAACAATGACAGCGAGACTGATGTTCCTATTAAGAAACAAATACAGTATCAGAAATAGATTCTCTATTTCATAAAGTAATTTACAAACCCAAAGAGAATCTGGGAAAAATGTCAGACATGACACAATTTTTCCCTGAAAATGAAAGGGAAATATAAGGCAGATATCGCATTCCCCAATACAATGCAAAAGATTTTGTTATTTGTCAATGAAATTAGGTGAGCCTGAAATCAGGTCACATTCAGTTGTTACACTGGTAGACATCACGTGGATGGGCCCTAATGTAACATTTCCTCCTCACATTTCCCAGAACTCCCATAGCACTGAACAATGCTGATTGGACTGAAACATCCACATCTCCTTAACACAGGGACATGCTAGGCGTATTCAAATATTTATAAATGTTCCTATCATCAGGGGCCTTACACATCAAACAGCCATGAATGGCTGGGCTTTACTCAAATCTGCTCAGCTACTTGTTGGTTGGGCTGCCTCTTGGCTTTTGTAGGCCTGAGGCAGTTTTATGAATTATTGAAGTACTTTTCAAGATCATTTATATGTTATGTCTTAGCTTCACATCTTTGTTTTGAAGTCAAGTGATGGGAATACTAGTGGACGAGGCTCTGTGTTGAATTCTATTTGAATGAAAAATGTTTTGCTCTCTTACTTTATTTAGATTTCTTTTTTGCTGGCCTTAAGTTCAATACTTAAAAGGCCTATTGGAGAAGCTGATCCTGAGAGTTTAACATCGCTGCTACCAGGCGTGCAGCATTGAATGACATAGCTTTGTATTTTCTAACACTTTCAGGACTTCACACATCCATCTGGTAGGGCACCTTTGGAGAAGATGACTGGAGAGGTAGCCTTTCTGATGTCAGCTCCTTCTTCGATACTCTGTAGGGTTATTGGCCATATTCTAGATGAGATCAAAATGCCCATCAGAAAGGGGATTCAACTTTGCATGCAAAGCTTGTCTTTGGCTGAACACTGTGCCTACTATATCATCCAAAAGAGAAGGTAAGGTGGGGTTAGCTCCAGAGCTTTGCTATATTTCAGAGACATATTTACCACCTCTGTTTTCTATTTCATTCAATTCAGTTCAATCCAATTTATTCCCAGAAGGCAGACTGACAGTGCAAGCACACCCACTAACAAATAGAAAACAGGTGTTGAATAATTCATGACAGACAAATGGCAAAGGGGTGCCACACCAAGAGGTTTCTTTGGCTGGCTGGGAAGAGCACTAATCCTCCAGGCCGCCAGGGGGCACATCCTTTGTCCTTGTGCAATGCTTACTTTTCAAAATCGTGGTATTTTAAGGAGCCTGAATGGGAGTACTGGTTACCCTGAGGTAGTTACCAGTAGGCTGGACAGATGCTGGAAGTATTTCCAGGACTAGCATTATAAGGGGCTCCACCTCCACAGTGAGGCAAACTTGCATTTGGGATGGCACACCAGATGATGAGGAGGCCTGTTGGTTTAGTGAAGGGCAGTTGTGAGGTAGGAAAGAGCTGGTTAAATTGGTGATTGCTTGCAGTTGTGTCCAAGACACCATTATTCCATCAAATAGACCTGACGAGTGCAGGAAGGCCCAGAGTGGCATAGCTTTTGTTATTTTGTTACACATGCTGTGTTGTGTTTATCGCTTCTGGTGACCTTCCCTTGTATAAGAGACTTTCGGGCTCTCTTGGTGTTATTCTGGGTAGAGGATCCGCTGCAGTGTGCCCCCATTCAATTATAGCATCAACATCTGTCCCTCTATTCATCCAATCTCTGATTCATTCATTCATTTCATGGTTGTGAAAGATCTAAAAACCTATACCAATAGCACTGGGCACATAGAGCTAACCATTCCTGAAACGCGTCCCCAGTCCATCTCCGAATCTATTCATTTCCATTTAGTGCCTGACCAATTTAGAGTCACCTAAACTCACATGGACAAAACACATGGTGACTTGTTACAATCACCACACCATACCATGTTTATTGAAATTAACAAATAAAGTTGAATAGTCATTCTGCTTCAGTGTTCCCAAAGTTGGAATTCAAGTATACATAATTTAACTTAACACTTGATATGGCCAAATGACAATAGCAGTAAATAAAAAACTTCCCAGTGACACAGAGGATAAATCTTCGGGATCCCTCAATCCCGTGCAGTAGTCAAGGACTGGCTGTCCTTCACCGTGCCAGCAGACTTCCCAGTGCCTCCCAAGACATTCCACAATATTTCAGTATCAAATCATTGTTTTATGACAGGCCAAACAGGACATCATTCATGTATTTTGTTTATGATCTGTTGCTTTACATGATCAGGCTGTTGATTTATGAGCATTTACAAAGGGTTTACTGTTGGCTTTCATATGTAGAATGCTGGATCCATTCATATGAACTGTAGGTATGTGTTTGTATGTGCTACTGGTGTGTGTGAACTACTGCATATTAGTTTGTATCCACCAATCAGTCACAACACTACAGATACCTGCCTAATATTGTATTGTGCCGCCAAAACAGCTCTAACCCATCAAGGCATGGACTCCACAAGATCTCTGAAGGTACCCTGTGGTGTCCAGCAGCAACATGTTAGAGGCTGATCCTTTGAGTCCTGTGAGTTGTGACGTGAGGCCTACATGGATCAGACTTGTTCATTCAGCACATGATCAGATTAAGATCTGGGGATTTTAGTGTCAACTCAATATTTTGATATCTTTGTTATGTTCCTCAGACTATTCCTGAGCAATATTTGCAGTGTGGAAAGATGCATTATCCTGCTAGAACAGGTCACTGCCATCAGGGAATACTGTTCCTATTAGCTGGGTGCATGTGGTCTGTAACAATCTTTAGGTAGGTGGTACGTGTCAAAGTAACAATATGAATGATGAGGATCCAAGGTTTCTCACGGCCTCTGCTGGGATGCCTCCTTCCCATAATGCATCCTGCTGCCATCTCTTTCCCATGTAAACGATGCTTACCCAGCCAAACACATGATCTAAAAGAAAACAACATGATTCATTAGACAAGGCCACCTCCTTCCATTGCTCCATGGTTCAGTTCTGATGCACATGTGCCCATTGTAGGTACGTTCGATGGTGGACAGGGGTCAGCATAGGTACCTTGACAGGTCTGCAGCTATGCAGCCCCATACTGAGCAAGCTGTGATGCACTGTGTGTTCTGACACCTTTGTCTAATAACCAGCATTAGGTTTTTCAGCAATTTGTGCTACAGTAACTCTTCTGTGGGATCGGACCAGATGGGCTAGCCTTCATTCCTCATGTGCATCAATGGGCCTTGGGCACCCATGACCCTGTTGGCAGTTCACCAGTTGTGTTTCCCTGGACTACTTTTGATAGATTTTACCTAATGCATACCAATAAACACCTCACAAGACCTGCTTTTTTGGACCCAGTTGTCTAGCCATCTCAATTTGCCCCAATCAAAGTTGCTCAGATCTTCACGTTTGCACATTTTTCCTGCTTCCAACGCATCACCTTCAAGAACTGACTGTTTACTTGCTGCCTACCACATCCCACCCCTTGACAGGTGCCACTGTAACACGATAATCAATGCTATTTACTTCACCTGCTTCTCTGTGGTTTTAATGTTGTGGATGATTGGTGTACATATGCTACAGGTTTGTGTATGAAGTATATTTACATGTGCATGTCACTGGTTTAAGTATTTCTATTGTTGGTTTGTGAGTGAACTGCACAGGTTTGAGTTCATATGCAGTATAACTGTGTATGAAGTATGTTGGCTTCTGTTCAAATACTGCTGGTCTGCTTATATATGGTGATGGTTTTGTTTATGCATTATACTGGTTCCATGTACACCTTGTTCTGGTTACATGGATAATATATTAGATTTGCATGCAAATTCCATTGGTTTTAAGTATTGTGGAGAAAATGGGACAGGGTGATGTATTGAAGTCTCCCCAAGAACCCCATTTTAGAACATTAGAACAATCTAGACAAGAACAGGCCATTCAGTCCAACAAAGCTCACCAGTCCTATCCACTTATTTCTTCAAAAAACAAAAAAACTCAAGTCGAGTTTTGAAAGTCCCTAACGTCTTACTGTCTACCACACTACTTGGTAGCTTACTCCAAATGTCTATCATTCTTTGTGTAAAGAAAAAGTTCCTAATGTTTGTGTGAAATTTACACTTAACAAGTTTTCAGCTGTGTCCCCCTGTTCTTGATGAACTCATTTTAAAATAAGAGTCTCGATCCACTGTACTAATTCCCTTTATAATTTGAAACACTTCAATCATGTCACCTCTTAATCTTCTTTTGCTTAAACTGCATTGGCTCAGCTCTTTTAATCTTTCCTCATAATTCAACCCCTGCAGCCCTGGAGTCAGCCTAGTCGCTCTTCTCTGGACCTTTTCTAGCGCTGCTATGTCCTTTTTGTAGCCTGGAGACCAAAACTGCACACAGTACTCAAGATGAGGCCTCACCAGTGCATTATAAAGGTTGAGCAGAACCTCCTTGGACTTGTACTCCACACATCAAGGCACTATATAAACTAACATTCTGTTAGCCTTCTTAATGGCTTCTAAATACTGTCTGGAAGGCGATAGCTTAGAGTCCACTACGACTCCTAAATTCTTCTCATAAGGTGTACTGTTGATTTTCAGACCTCCCATTTTGTATTCAAATCTAACATTTTTACTTCTTATTTGTAATACTTTACATTTACTGACATTAAATTTCATCTGCTACAAATCTGCCTAAGCCTGTATGCTATCCAAGTCCTTCTGTAATGATATAATGGATTCCAAATTTTCGGCTAATCCACCTATCTTGTTATCCTCTGCAAACTTAACCAGCTTGTTAATTATATTGCTTTCCAAATCATTTCTATATATTAAAAATGTCAGCGACCCTAGCACTGACCTCTATTGGACACCACTCTTAACATCGGCCATTTCTGATGAGGTTCCTCGCACCATCACCCTCTGCTTCCTGTGTCTGAGCCAATTCTCCACCCATCTAAAAACATCACCCTGAACTCCCACTTCTTTTAGTTTCATGGCCAACCTCTCATGTGGCAACTTATCAAATTCTTTAATAGAAACAATGCTATGAAAGTTTAAACTTAAAAGAAAAGTGCAGAGCCAATGCATCATTACGATGTCTTGTGACTCAAGGGCCCGATAATGAATGTGGACTTCCTGTTGTCCCATTTCTCATATAGGGATGGGACCACAAGAGGCAGGACTTCGGGGATAATTCATAAGTGAGGTTATCGGTCTTCTGTGTGCTCCTCCTCCACTGTCAGGCTGGAAGATGAAGAGCAGTTAGTATATGTACTTCAGCATAACCTGTCCCTGGTTTTATGTACAGGTCTTGTCACTGTTCTGTTTGTGAACTATGTGTGAGATGCTTGCAAACTACTGTGTATTGTTTGTTCCCGTGATCTTAAATGGCAAGACATGGGGCAAGGACAAAGTTAACTTCAGCATGGGTACAGCTAATTTTGAGCATCAAAAAGCATAGAGTGATATGTTAAAAAAGTGAAACATTTTTGCGTTCTCACAAATGACTTATGGCCTGTTTGGCTCCTCATACTGTTTGCCATTGTTCCTAATCCACTGTGACGTCCACAAACAATTGCTTGGTTTAAAACAACCACAGCACAAATTGAAGCAGCAGGATGAAAAGGAGAAACTAAGAATGGAATTAACACACCCCAAGGCCATTTCTATACTTTCTGAGTCTCTAGGCAGTACTGCTAATTTAGGGCTTTGACCCCTCTTCTGTAAGAGGATCTACTACCCAAGGGTCATCAAGTGATCATGTAGCTCAGGTAAGAGCTGTGGTGCAGTTATCTCCATCCATCCATTTGCTGAACTCATTCCTATTCAGGGAAACGGAGGCCTGAGACTGCCCTGATACCGACCCTAAATGGAGTGCCAGTCCAACATGGGGCTCACTCCCCCTCACACCCACACTCAGTTGTTGACCAAAGCCTCATAACAGTTGGTCACAAGTATTGCCAGAGTTTAAGTTGAGGCGAATACCTCACGGGCTGTTATGCCCTCTGAACAGTCACACCAGCTGTTCCCTTTTAGCTACGCCATGTTAACATAATGGATCTCGCTGAGACCGAGGAGGCTCTTGCAAGGCAGATCATTCCAGTCTGGCGGCCCTCTAAATTACCACTCTGCTTCCTACAGTAGTTTATTTATTCGGCTCTAGAAAATAAGCTAAACATTTCACTGGAAAGGAAATGATTAAAATTTATGGCTATAAACCAGTATGGGGCCCAAACTATTAAGCCACACCTGGAGTCCCTCACTTGCTGTTGACTTAGAGTTTAAAATATGAGTCAATGCCTCTGGGGAGTTGGGCCAAACCTGGCAAAAATGGGCACAAGGCAGGACCCAGTCCATCACAGGGCACTCCTGGGCACACATCCAATGCCACTGAGAATTGGCAGTTATTTGAATCTGCATGCGTTTGGGAAGAGGAAGAAAACCAATGCACCTGAAGAACACCCACAATGGCACATGGAGAACATGCAATCTGCGCACCATCAGGCTGGCTGTGTGAAGACAGGCCGGCTAATAATCTTAATTATGTTAAATATTCTGAATGTCTCTCTGTGTTATTTATAGTCATTTCTCCAATTGTTTTTATCACCCATGTTTGCAGCAAATTCATTTCAAATCCTGGTGTTATTTTCATGTGTAACTTCAATTTTCTTGAGTGCTCAAAGTTTCAGCTTTAATGTATTCATGTGCCTTGCAATCCAAGAATTTTTAATTTGACTTGGAGAGAAAGTGATAAAAAGGGAGAGGGAGTGAGTGGGAGTGAGAACGAAACAGACAGAGGGAGTGTGAGATTAGGGGGGCTGTAGGGAGGCGGGAGTGAGAACGGGTGAGCGAAAGCTCTAGCGGGGGAGATTGGAGGGGGGGACTGCAAGAGAGGGGGCAGCGCCAGTGATGTGTGGCACCTCAAACAGTGGGGCTCCTTTTATCTACTGTCGACTGAGGACTGGAAATAGCTTGAGATTATACACTCCAGGCTAAATTACACCTTTTTAGTAAAGGCAAGACTTTGTTCAATTGTGTCTGGAAAGGTGCACCCATGATGGCACCACGCTGTCCTATTGAACTGCATGTAGACAGACGCATGCTCACCCCGGAGCTCAGCCCCTCAAAGACTGTAGCGGTAATGGGGGGGTTCAAAGGATCAGAGGAACATCATTGGCCACCCGCCTAACCTGCCGTTTCGGCTGTCACTCTCTTCATCTCACACTCTCTTAAACGTGTTTGAAACAACTCCTTGGGTGTAAATCCTTGGGGGAAAAGGAAAATAAATAAAAAAGTCAACCCTGCACAGAGAGAATGAGAGAGAGAGAGAGAGAGAATCAGCCAAAATAAAGGCGAACAAAGCAATTCCTTCATCTTCTGAATCTGAAGCAACAAAATTGAAAGAAGAGGTGCTGCCTGGAAGAAGTCTGTGGGCTATCGTGACCCCTGTTGGAGAAAGCAAGCCTCGTGAACCTGTAATGGACAGGGCCAGAGTCCAACTGCTGGGGCACAGTGACGTGGACCCCGTTAATAAGGGTGGATTTCACTTTTCTTTGATGTTATGATAATAATAATCATTTCTTAAACACCTACAGTACCCCCCATAATGTTTTCTCCACAGTTTAAAATTACAAATCAAACCCTTCAGACGTGATTAAAATGCACACTGCAGGCTTTCATTTAAACGGATTTGCAGACATTTCAGTCACATCATGTAGAAATGACACTTTTTCTACACAGTCGCCCCAATGGCAAATCTATTAAAGCACATATTTAATACTTTGTTGCGTAACCTTTGCATACAATAACTTCTTGAAGTCTGCTATTCACAGACATCGCCAAGCGCTGAGGATCTTCCCTGGTGATGCTATGCCAAGTCTCTAATGCAGCCATCTTCAGCTCCTGCTTGTTTCGGGGGCTTGTCCCCTAAAGTTTTCTCTTGGCCATTCAATAATTTTCTATTTTCTATTTTTTAGCTTTGAAAAACCCCTGTGTTGCCTTCACAGTATGTCTGGATAATTATCTTGTTGATGGATGACGCGCCATTCAATGAGTTTGAAGGCATTTACTAAAACTTGTGCAAACAAGATGTTTCTACACACCGCAGACTTCATTGTGCCACTACACAATGAAGCAGTTCCATCATCAATAAAGAGAAGTGTGCCAGTCTCTGTGGCAGCCACACATACCCAAGCCTTAATAACCCCACTACCATGTTTATCATATTGATGTGGTCTGATTTGGATCTTGGGCAGTTCCTCTTTGTCTCCACATTTTGCTCTTGCCATCACTCTGATATAAGTTCATTTTTATCTCATCTGTCTACAAAACCTTAATCCTGAATTCTGTAGGATCTCTTAAGAGATTTTAATCTGGCCATTCTGTTTTTACAACTAACTAGCCTTTGTATTTCTGTTCATGAAGTCTTCTGTAGATAGTCGTCTCTGACACAGATACATCTTCCTCCTGAAGACTGTTTCTGATCTGTTGCACAGGCGCTTGGGGCTTTCTCTTTACCATAGTGAAGATTCTTCTGTCATTAGCAGTGGAGGTTGTGGACACTTTTTCTCTAGTGTCATTTCTTGTGACAGAAGACAGAGAGATATAATTAAAGTTAGTAAAAAATATTTTATTAATACACACCAGGCAAAGGTAAGAATGACAGAGAAGCACAGTCCTAGGACACCTGCCCTTCATCTGCGCCCAGGTGTCGGTGTCCTAAATCTTTTATAATGCTAAGCGCAAAATTTGACCTTATGACTTTAGTTGCACAAGAATTTCAAGACATTACATCTTTACAATAATTTTGTTTGGATCAGTAGTTACACAATTTTAAAGGTCATCAGTTGGGCACTTGTAACTTCTTGTTTGTTACAGAAAACAGAAGCTGCACTTGTCGCAAGACAGACTTCTCGTGGCCCGTGTCACGCACACCAGATTTGATCAATAACTGATTTTTATTTTTCCACAAGGTCTTCCTTGGCCTACCCGTCCATGAGCACACCAGCACATTCTTTCTTCTTAATGATAATCCAGATAGTTGCTTTAGTTAATCCTAAGGTTTTACAGATGCCTCTAATGGTTTTATTCTTGTTTTTCAGCCTCATAATTGCATCTTTGACTTTCATTGTCACAGCTCTTTTCCTTATTTTTAACAATGGCAGTTACAGTCTCCAAAGTGTAGAAGCAAGCCGAGGTATCTTATGAAGCACCTGAGGAATCACAAACACCTGTGATGTCAATTATCATGCTGTGAAATGGGGGACCATGTAGAAAAAGCATTGTCATTTCTACACTGTGTGATCAAAATGTGTGCAAATGCCCTTAAATGAAAGTCTGCAATGTGCACTTTAATCACATCCGAATTGTTTGATCTTCAATTTTAAACTGGAGTCGAGGGGAAAATCATGGTCAAATGTGTCCCAAATATTATGGGGGACACTGTAGTTTCTAGTTTAGGTTTGTGAGGGGCTGGAGTGTTGGACACGAAGCAGAAAACATCTTTGAACAGAGTGCCAGCTAACCTAACCTTCACATCTTCTGGATATAAGAGGAGAACCAGAATACCAGAAGGAAATCCCACATGGATACAGGGAGAGTATGCACACTTCACATCGACAAGTATGAGTGCTAGGCACTGTGCGGTCGTAAAGTAATGATACATGAATGTATTCAAAGGGAATAATAATAATAATATTAATAGTCATCTTCTCGGTAGTTGAGTGGTACACACTCACACAATCTTCTGTCATTCTCCTGCTGTGGGGTGGTCAGAGAGATTCTTAATTAATATTACCCGCTTTCCTTTGCGTTCCACACCATACTGATACTGATTTCCAGATCTCAGTTTTTCATCAACTGCAATGCAGGAGCCAACTCTGGATGGACTGCCACTCCATTACAGTGCCCACTCACAGGCCGACCCTGGCTCAGGCTCACATGGAGCCAATTTTGACTTGCATCAAGCTAAATAAACCTCTCTGTGGGAAGTCCCACACTTGGTTAGTTCAGCTCCCATCAAGAACACAAAGCAAATCTGGAAAGAGGTTATTGAAAAGCTTCAGTTAGCGGAAGAGCTTAAGAAAATTTCCAAGGCATTGCAAATACTCCAAAGCACAATAAAGCCATTTATAAAGAAATGCAGAACATACTGTGAATCTGGGCAGAACAGAATGTCCTCTGGGTGAGAAGGCCACAAGTTAGGGAGGCCAGCAAGATGCTCGTGGTAACTCGAAAGGAAATCACAGCCTGTAAAAGTGGGGAAGCTTTTGACAATTGAATGAGTGTTTAGCAAGTCTAATCTTCATGGGAGAGGGGAAAAACAAACAGTTAGGAGACACTAATAATAATAATCATAATGATAATAATAATATAAAACCCAGTGCAGGGTTATGAAAATTAAAGTAAAGATAATAGTATAATAATCATCTATTTTAAAATCTGCTTAATTTGCTAAATAAAAAAATAATATTAATAAAATGCTAATGTCTATGTGTGAGTGTCTTCTCCCTCCAAGCAATCTGATTGGTCACTTTGAGTTTGGTCTCATTGGTTGATTTCTCTGTGGTTGTTCGGTCAAACATAATTGAGACAGGAAGCACCAGATAAGGAAGGTTGACACACATGAGGATTCTACGGAAAGGCATAGGAGGAACGCTGAGTGTCACCTTCAAGGATGGAAGTATTTCACAGCGGGTGCCGGGGGCCCTTCTACAATTCGTGGAAGTCAAAATGTGGACAGGAGGCAAAAACAGTCAGAGGAGCAAGCAATGCAATCGAGAGGGAAACTGCTGGCCAAGACAAGTTGAGAAACATGAGAATCTGGAAGAAAGGCATAGGACGAACACTAAGGTTACACATAAGGCAAAATATATCAAATATTTTCATTTTTTTCCATTACTTGCCTTAATGTAGCTAGTAATAAATATTAATCACAAACAAGCTGTCATGATTTCTGTATTGTGCCCAGTGCTGTCACGATGTGGGTCAGAATGCACCCACCTCTCCAGCTTATGTAGACGCTGACCTACCAGGATCAAGTAGGTGTTTTGTTCTGTATATCAGTAAATGAAGTTCACAGGCTAGAAAGGTGTGTGAAAGTAAAGAATATGCAAGTAGGCAGGGGGAAGAAAGGAGTGTTTTAAATGCTTTAATATAATACCCAGGGATATTATTGGCTGCAGAAATAATGATGAAATAATTTAACACAATCATAGCAACATCCATCCATCTATATCCTAACTACAGGGTCACGGGGGTCTGCTGGAGCCAATCCCAGCCAACACAGGGTGCAAGTCAGGAAACAAACCCCGGGCAGGGTGCCAGCCCACCACAGGGTACATACACACACATCCACACACCAAGCAGACACTAGGGCCAATTTAGAATCACCAGTCCACCTAACCTGCATGTCTTTGGACTGTGGGAGGAAACTGGAGTACCCGGAGGAAACCCGAGAACATGCAAACTCCACGCAGGGAGAACCTGGGAAGCAAACCCAGGTCTTCTAACTGTGAGGCGGCAGCACTACCCACTGTGCCACCATTCCGCCCTCATAGCAACACAACATTCCTAAACCTGCTTAAGTTAGAGTCACTTGAGGCAGGAGCCTATCCTAGGAGTATCAAGGGTGAGACAACCCCAAATTTGCATGGGGTGCAAGCCCATTGCATGGCCCACTCAAGCACACAATCAGAGCCCGACTCAGAAAGGCTCAATGTGGAATACCAGTTATGCTCATTTGCCTGTGTTTGGGACATTATTGAAGTACCCAGAGAAAACCCCCGCAGAGACATAGGAGAACATGCCCACTCCACACAAACCGAGGCTAAGTGTGGACTGATGAGGAGGCAGTGCTAACAACTGCGTTACCATGCCACCCAATGGTAATAAAGCTGCAGTTTGCTGAGTTACATTAATGATTTTGGGTACGGCATAGTTAGTAAACATATGAAATTTGCAGAATGTACTAAAATTGGAGGAATGGCAGACGCTGAGGAGGCAACATAAATAATTCAAGAAAAACTAATTGAGTGAAAATGCAGTGTAATGTAGTGTAGAAAAGTGCAAAGTAATGTAGAAAAGTGCAAAATGCTACACATGAACACAAAGAACATCAATTATAAATACAAGATGGGAAAGACTGTCCTATAAAAATCAACTTCTGAAAACAATTGAGGGGTACATGTTGACTCAACATTTTTATCATGTAAGAAATGTGCAGAAACATTTAAAAGGCAAATAAAAGCAAAGGTGAATAATATGTTAGGATATATCATAAAAACTGCAAATTAAAAGTATAAATATAAATTAAAGGACGTTATACTCAAACTATATAATGCACTAGTAAGACCACATCTGGAGGACTGTGTGCAGTTCTGGTCACCATGCTACAATAAAGACAACGCAGCACTTGAAGTTATGTAGAGGAGAACAACCGAGTGCATCCCAGAACTTCAGGACATGACCTACTCTGACAGATTCAGAGAATTAAACCTGTTGAGTCTCACGCAGAGGAGGCAGCATGGGGACCTCATCCTGGTTTTAAGAATTCTCAGAGGCATTGATAAAGTAGATCCAGCAAAACTCTTTGAACTTACCCGTGAATCGCATACTCGAGGAGATCAGTGGAAATTAAGGAGAAGAGCATTTAAGACTAAAGACACTTCTTTGCTCAAAGATGTGGAAATCTGAAGCAAACTACCAAGACATGTAGTTGAAGCAGAAACCTTGACAACCTTTCAGAAACATCTGGATGAAATATTAGAAGAGATTAGCAATTGGCTATACAAATGAACTTCATGGACAGATGGTCTATTTTATTTGTCAAATTTCTTATGTATGTGATTATACAGGGTGGCGCAGGGAAACTGGAAATTTTCAATTGATGTTCAATTCACGAATAAACACATAACAAAATACATTTAATGAAGAAATGTATTTTACAGGATATGCAATTAATCATAGTAATCAATATTCATTTTATGTTTTAAAGAAAACATCATGAAGGTGTTTTCCATTTCTCTGTACACATTCTGACAGCCTGTTGTGGATATTCTGCATTGTTTGACGCAACATGTCAAGAGAAATGCCAGCGATTTCCTCTTCAATCCTACTTTTTAGTTCAGCAGTGGTTGCAGGATGTGTGCGGTACACTTGGCTTTTAAGATGTCATCTCCAGAAAAAAAAATCACAAACAGTGAGATACGGGGATCTCAGAGGCCGTGGAATGTCACCATTGCGTGAAATGACACACTTTCCAAACAATCGTCGTATAGCTGCCATTGATTGTCGGGCAGTATACGAAGTGGCTCCACTTGGGGTTTCTTTTTTTAAGGCTAAACTTGTTTCTTCGAAATTACACACCCATGTTGTAGTCACATGAGCAGACGGGACACTATCATGATGTCCTAACTGGTAATGATGGGTAAATTCCCTTTGTGCAGCAGTCACGCTATCACCATTCTTATAAAAGGCTTTCACGGTGAATGCTCGTTGCGCACCACTCCACTGCTCCATTATAACTAATGGCAAGGGGTTCTAAATGAGGTAGCATTGGTCCCAAACAACTACCGATGCCCCAGGGTTGCCAACACCTAGTTCCAAAATTTCACATTTCCCTGTGCCAACCTGTATATTCACAGTATATTAAGACTCCTTTCTAAGTCAGCTCCCACCTTGTGCTTGATGATGCTGAGATGGACTTTGGCTCTCCAAAGCCATGAAACTGGCTTAAACTCAATTAGTAAATGAATAGATAATAATAAACACAAAAAGACAAAACACATAACCTGACTGTCACTATTTCTTTAGATGAGAGTGTTGCGGAGTATAAATGAACTAATAAAAGGTTAATAATGCTGGGAGGAAACTAAAAGTAGGCTGGGAGCCGACAGTCCAGTATAAGTGATTGTCCTCTTCTTACCGAAACTCAGTCCATTTGGATAACAGGCAATGATATGAGTACTATGTGATGGAGGAGACATCTTAAACCTGGAATAACATATGATACTCAGACAGTCATTACAAAGTAACAAGTTGTGGACAAGCCCAAGAGACTGGACAACAGAAGATTACAAAGACGTGACATTGTCCTTCTCCTACAGAGAAACTTAGGGCAGAAATGGCACACCTTTTTCTTTTCAATTAAGACAACCAGACCTGCTAGCCAAGGAAGAGCCATCAAGGAGAAAGTAAACACTGTGAAGTTAAACTCGAGCAGGTCTGGCTTATGTTCAAAGAGTTTTATGTACATCTTGTGCACTGGTTCCAACTTCAGGTCTCCAGGCCGCAGGGCCAGAAGGTAATGAACATCAAGAAGTTGGCATAAATGAACAACAGCAACAATTACTCAACTCCTCAGGCGGCAACATCGATGAGGACATGTGAAGCGTGAAGTTAACAATTACCACCGTTCTGCTCAAAGTAAGATCTATGAGCTTTAGTACGTATAAAAGACTAACTAAAATCAGAGTCACTAGACCACTTCAAAAAGAGATTATAATGGAAAATACGACACTCTCTGGATCTGCATGAAAAAGCTGCTGAAGTGGACATTTTTCTGAATAAGAAAACACAGTTGATGACAGCCAATAAATAACCAAAGTGGAACAAAATGTTATAAAAGCATTTGGAAAAGATGTCTCCAGTTTTGCTAAACCCAAGGCAGGAGTCACTGCATAGGGTATGATCATTAGCATAAGCCCACCAGGACTTAACAAAAGATCCATGGGAGAGAGTTGTTGAGAAGTCCCTTTGCTTCTTCCATGGTTCAGAAATTACCAACTAGGAAGAAGGCCCATTACTCTCATATTCTCCACCTCCGTGGCTCTTGTGTCCTTTAAAAAGAGCTCTGTGCAGTGTCCAGAAACAGATAACGACTCACATACTCTTAATTCGATGTATGTGTGTTCTGAGACCCCATCTTTACAACTCATCATTAAACAAAGTTTTCCATTCTGGAACCCTAAATCTGTTCTCTCTTCTTTTTTACACTGCACTTCAATACTGACCAAGAAATCCAAAAAGAAGTAAAGTAACACCAGCAAGCTAGAACTTAAAATTAATGTGGCAAAGAGGCACGACAGCATCCGATCTTTGTCAAAAGGAAGCAGGCTGAGCAGAAATACTCACTCACAGCCCCAAACGTATTTATATCGAGCCAACATAGAGTGACCATAAAAAGTACTCGCTCCTTGAACATTATCACATTTCATTTTTATCTAACGTTGAATCACTGTGGAGCTAATTTGCCTTTTTTGACACTGATCAAAAGAATCTTTAATGTCAAAGTGAAACAGATCCTGCAAAGTGGTCTAAATGAATAATAAAAATGAAACACAAACTAATTGATTGTGTAGGTTTTCACCCCCTTTAATATCCATCCATTATCCAACCCGCTATATCCTAACTACAGGATCACGGGGGTCTGCTGGAGCCAATCCCAGCCAACACAGGATGCAAGGCAGGAAACCAACCCCGGCCAGGGCGCCAGCCCACCGCTGCCCCTTTAATATGACACAGCTAAATCATCGCTGGTGTGACCAGTTGGCTTTAGAAGTCCCATCATTATTTCATAGGAGATCACTTGTCTGAGATTCCAGTTGATTGTCATATAAATGCACCTTATGTACCAATGGACAACTTGTGGTGTGTCAGTATGGTGGCCTAACCTACATAATGAAGACAAAAGAACACGCCAAGCAACTCCATGAAAAGATGATTGAAAAGCACAAGCCAGGGGATGAAGAGAAGAAAACATTCAAGTCACTGTGTGTCCTTTGGAGTCCAGCTAAATCAGTCATGAAGAAATGGAGAGAGTATGGCATAGCATTAAATCTGCTAGAGCAGGCCACCACAAAAACACAGTGACCTTGCAAAACTAAGACCAGTGAAGGATGCCTCCATGAGACCTACGAGAACTTGACACAACAACTGCTGCTTCACCAGGTGAGAAAGAGAAAAAAAACTACTTGCCATGACTCTGAAGTCAGCTGGAATAAGGTCCCATGGTCTGATGTGACCATAATTGAACTTTTAAACCATCAGAGTAAATGTCATTTTGTACTGTATATAATCAAAGTCACACCATCCAAATCGTGAAGCATGGTAAGAGCAGCATCACGCTATTGAGATGCTTCTCTGCAGCAGGCCCTGGAAGGCTTGTAAGGGTAGAGGATAAAACCAATGCAGCAAAATGCTGGGAAATCCCAGAGGATGCGGCCTGCAAGAAACCTGCATCTTGGGAGAAGATTTATTTTTCAGCAGTACAAGAACCTCAAGTATAAAGCCAAAGCTACACAGAATTGTCTTAAAAACAACAACGTGAACTTCCTTGAGTGGTTCAGTCAGATTCCAGATCTCAGTTCAACTGAGGAATTGTGACTGAACTTGAAAAATGCTGTTGTGTCCTAACACCCTTGGAACCTGACAGAGCTTGAGCACTTTTACAAAGAAGAAGGAGGAAAATGGCAAGGCCAGATGTGACAGAGACCTGCCCACATGGAGTCAACTACTGTATGTCATGGCTACCAAACGTACATCTGTTAAATGCTACTTGAACACTTGAGCATTCAAATGTTTTGTTATTTTTATATCTGTTATAAATTTACACCACTTTTCAGAGCTCTGTTTTCATTTTGACATTAAAGAGTCTTTTGTCTGTTCATCAGTGTCAAATAAGACAAACCCAATGTGATTCAACATTATATAAAAATTAAAATTTGAAAACTTCCAAAGGGCGATGACTTTTTATAGGCACTGTATGTACTTCACAAAAGGAAAGCTAATAGACCACAGAGACTGATCTAACTCTCAGTGGTGATGTCACAGCTAGGGGAAAAACTCAACTTCAGCAGTAAATATGCAGACGCAGAAAAAATGATGAGGTTCCGTGCCTTAGTCAAGATCATGCAAAGGAAATCCTTCTGCAGTACAGTGGCTAAACGTGACCTCTGTAATGATAGATATTTTCCAGGAGGTATCCATACGATGTTAAATCTGGGGGAGCTGCTTATCAGCCAAGGGTGGTGTTTTGACCAATGTTAGGTAGCTGGCACAGTTGTTAGAGACTCTCAGACCTAGTTTCCTGGGATCAGGTGTTTGTTCAAATCTCCTTTTTGTCCATGAGGATTTTCCTGTAGGCTCTTTGGTCTCATTTCAAATCCCAAAAAACTGAAGGCTAATTAGCTGCTCTAAATTAGTACCTGTTTCCTGCTTTACTCTAGATAGATAGATAGATAGATAGATAGATAGATAGATAGATAGATAGATAGATAGATAGATAGATAGATAGATAGATAGATTCTAATTCCACTTAGGTTAGTTTTGTGTTTTTTGGGCTACTTTTTTAAAAAAACAGCATGGTATTTTGGGCTATTTTGCAACCCCATTCTAATGCAGTATTACCATGCTTTTCATTCTTCTGGCACCCCTTCCCCTATTATTTGCTCTTGATATGTTCTTTACCATTGTACAGTTTGTTCCCTTGTTGTGTGATGATATCTACCCTTTCTATCACTCTTAAATATCTTAGAGGGTATCCTCTCCACTCAGGCTTTGATGGTTTGTACCTCACCCTCTCACACTGACACCACCCCTCACTTTCTGGTGTGTCATTTTTCTCTACCTCAGGCATTTGTCTATTTTTTTTTTTTTGGATAGATTTGCTCTTTTTAAGCTATCATTTGAGCTATATTGGGTCTATACTGGGTCTTAATCCCAGTGAGACATATTGCTGTATGTATGAAGGAGGCCTGGTGGTGTTTCTTGATAGCTGTCTGCTGGATAATTTGTCTTTAGTAGGAGTGTTTCTAGAATTTGATAGTATCAAGATTTTAGCCCTCTTAAAGTGTGGCATCCATCTCACACAATCTTTTAACCTCAATATATGTGTTAATCACTCCTTGAACAGGACCCAATTTACTGTTTGTGCTCTATGTTGTGTTCCTACTCGCTATGTGTTTAAAGTTTTATCAACTCCTTTTGCGATGGGTCTTCCTTGGAGTGCTGATATACATTTATGTTGTGAAAACTCTTAAGGGAATAAAGACTATGGGCTTGCCACAATCTACCCTGGACTTAAGGCCCTGAAGCTCCTCCGTCCTGATGCCACTGGCCCTCAAAGCTGGTGTGTCACAGAGTGAATGTGCAGCATTATTCATAATGGCCGTCAGTTGTGTCTTCATTCTCTCCTCCACTACTGCCTGTAGGAGGCTGACAGTGTAACTGAGCCTGCCTTTACAGTTGTGGCAGTAGATGGCACTTTACCAGCGCTTAACCTCACACAGACATACATGGGAGGCACACTAATAAAAACACAAGATGTTTTTTATTTTTCTTCGCTCATGTGGAACATCTTCCCCGTCCCCACGAGTCCACAACACTGTCCAAACACTAAACACAATACTTTACTTTCTCTTTCTTTCTTTTTCTTTCTCCTCCACTCCTCTCTGGCAAGCTTTGCCTCCCTCCTTCCAACTCTGGCTCCCAGAGTAATGACTGTTGGCTCCTTTTATAACACCCCCAGAAGTGATCCCGGTGCTCGCTGACCTACTTCTGGCAGCACTTCTGGGTGTGATGCAAAACCCACCCAAGAGGGCTCAGCAGCTATTGCAGCACCCTCTGGCGGCACCCCCAGATCCCAACAGAGCTGTAGATTACTCCAGCTCCCGTGAAGCCCTGCAGAAATCCAAGGCACCACTGCAACCCATGGGGGCTGCCAAACATACTGTTCTGCCCATGCTTGCTCCCCCGGTCCTCTCCGTGAAAAGGCATCCCGTCAGGACAAGGACCACAGCTGTCTGTGACACATTATATTCAGCCATTCTTGAAGTGAAGGTACTGACCCAGCACACTTCATCGTAGAAAATCCCACTAGTCATCACTGAGTCGCTACCCACACTAAAAAAGTACATTCTCTAATGAAAGAGTCTGCTCTCCCTGTTCTTTATACAGTTCCATTGTTTCATTAGTCCAGTCCGGCTTGTCACTGATGTGGACCCCCAAGTACTTGTAGGAGTTAGGCTGTGCTTACTGAGTTGGGTTTAAATGGGTTTTTATATTATGATCAGCTCTGGGAGGCAAACAGCCTGCCCATTGAGTAGGGAGGGATTTTTCTTTTCTTTTTGTTTGTACAGTAGCTATTCAAAAGGTGTCGGGCCAGTATAAGTGAATAGTGACAAAATGACCAAAAGGATTTAAAATCCCTGCACCAGGCAAGGTCATGTAATTGGAATCCTCTGGAACTGAATTTGCCTCCGAAGCTGAGGGGACTTCCATATTAAGTGGTGAAAAAAGATTTGGCTGGTGGCCATCCAAAATATTTCAGACCAGAAAGTCAAAGAGGTGAAAAAGGGAGTTGGGATGGGAGGAGGGGTGGAGGAGTGGGTGGAGGGGGGCTCCTTAGTTCTTGCATTAGTCAAGGTCATACAATGGAAGTCCTAAGGGACAAAAGCCTAGGGCACTTCCATGATGAGTGGGGAAAGCAGATTTGGATGGTGGCCATCCCAAACGGGCTTTAACAAAGTAAGTCAATGGAAAAACCACTAAAAAAAGACTGGGAGGATTAAAGTTTACAAAGTAGACAATAACGGTGCCAAAAACACATTCTTAAAGCAATAAATAGGGATGAAAGAAAGATGCTGAGTACAAAGATGAGCGTTTCGCTTTGAACTGATGCTGCTCATAGACTTGCAGTCCTCCATTTCTCCAGGGAGTGCATTCCAGCAATATGGCACTATGACAGTAAAGGAATCGGTGCCTGCTGTGTGCCAACACCCCCCCGACAGAAGGAAGCTTGGTTTCAGGCCCTGCCCTGTCATTAAATAAACAAAGCTGTTTGAACCTTCATCTAATGCAAGATCATTTATTGTGATTTATTAACAAATGGAGCAATTTTGATCTCTATTGCAAGCGTCTTAGTATAGAGGAAAACAAACTGCTCCTCCAGGGCCTTGGTCCCGTATGCTTCTCTTAGATCGTATTTACATAATTGCTTTAATTGTTTAATTAGCTTGGAAAATGTAACACTTCTAGAGGAGCTAAAAATGTTTAATGGAAAGTGTAAGTGGAAATCCAAAGGCAATGTTTTTAAGGCGGCTGCTTTTCTCTCTTTATTCTTCCACCATCTTAAAACGTTAACACTATCAATGTGCTTTGATGTGTCACCTTCAAACGTTTGGTTTAATTACAGCTCATGACAGACAACTAAAATAGTAAGTCACTCATCTATTTCTCAAACCTACTCTGTCTAATTTGGGGTCACAGGGTACTGGAATGGGAAGCAAGACCACAACCAGTCACATCACCAGACAGCCTATGGGAGATACGAGTGCCCAGAAAACCCACAAGGCCATGGAAGGAACAAGTGGACCCTGCAATGGCAGGCTTGAAGTGGAGCTCTCAATGTTCTGAATTTATTATGTTTCCTTTTCTCATTTGGGATCACATGATGACAACATTTTAACTCCCACCATTTCAGTTTTATCCACTATGATGCATTGCTAACGGTTTGTCCTACATGGCATAGTAATTTTCAGTTTTCTTTCACATTTTGCTTTATCTTGAACAGATCCCGATAATTTAGATATATTTTCTAGGATTTTCATACTAACGGATTCTGATTCTGAAGATCAAATTTAGGTTAGGTGCAGTTTTCAAGAACTTATTATTTACAGTATTAAAGTTCCACAATGCCATTTTGTTTTTCTTTGGCAGCCATTTTGTAAAACCTGTAGTCATGACAGGGGTATGGCCTGAAAGGTTAAAAGGTCATTTCAACAGTCATTTTGTCTCCAAAAAAAATAACAAAAGAAGACTGTATGATTTCTAGTTAATGTTCTTGGTACCAACTTCTGTGTATTTTTTGACTAGAATTTTGTTTTTGATTTTAGCTTGACGATTGTGCTTCATTGACTTCCTGGCTATACATTTTTGCTGTTTTTTTCTGATTCTTGTCTCTTCTTTGCTTAAAATAGTGTCTGTCACCTTCTCTGTGTCAGAATACATTTACATCCACATGTATGACATCATGGTATACATTTCATTTACAAGAAAGCCATGTGTTTGTGTCATGCTTTGACTAATATTCCTGTCCTGGCATCTGTTCCTCTGTATTTGTTTTTACTGTTTCTGTTTTTTGTAATTTACTTTGGAATATTTGATACTATAAATTGTTTTATTAACTTCTCTTATTTGATATGTACTTGTTTATTGCTAAGTATTATCAATTCTTTTAATTATTTTGTATGTAATTATTCAATATATATGACTTGCCCTTTGCTTGTTGAGCCTAGGGGGGCAGGCCCTCCTGGCACTGCAACTATGTGGATGTCTTCAGGTCTATGAAAAAGTAGCAATACTGGCATTATTACTGAGGCACTGTGAGTGTTTATTTGTGTCTCTTTAGATTTTGCGTTTCTCCTGAGATTTGTGATTATGTGAATGCTCTTTTCAGATTCTTTCACTAACAAACTCTATTTTTGTGATTGGATTTTGATTAGTGGATAGTGGACTTGGCTTTGTTAACTTTTATGTTGAATTTTTTAGGTAATTCCTTTGATTCACATTTTTATTTTGTGTTCTTATTTTTGAATGCTTGTTTAATAAATTTCTAAACATAAGGAATAATCATTTTTGTAATGATGGGCCAGGGGTTTTCAAAATTCCTCTCTTAAACATATGACTTTTTTCATAATGAATCATTTTCCTCTTTTTGGTGGACAACTGTTAGCCAAATATCTGCTTCTTGAGTCTGAGGCTAGGCTGATTTATGCACTGCATCGAGTGTTCATAACTGAGCAAGAATAAAAGTATGACCTTTGATTTGAAACCTAACACTGGATTGAGCTTTTGTGAGCCAGCAATTCATAACAGTTTGATCTTCATTTACAGTTTTTCTGGACATCTTTCTTGAGAATGCTATGAGTTTTGATTTTCACTCTTTTTTTAGTATGAAGCTATTTTATTTGCTTATTTCTGGTAATTATGCAATTTTAACAATATAGTTTAACATAATTGTATTTTTGTTTTCTCTCAACAGTAGCCATGTTGTTTATGGTTGCCAGTCACATGAAACCAAAGTCACATGATGTGCTCTGTTATTTCACTCAGCCCATTTGGCAGCATGACATTCAATTTCTTGAAGTTTAAGAAAACATTCTAAAAGAAACACATCTTTGGTGTATGATTTAGTTAAGCAACCAATATGTAGTTAGGTTCTTGAATGCAGTGCTTCATTTTTAGCATCATTTTCTAAAATGATGTTTGCCAGCTCGCCAATTTTATTTCTACTTCATCCTTCAAAGTATTTCATCTCCAGGTCTTTACACAACTTTTTTCAGTCCATTACCCTCCTAATTTTCACAGGAGATGAAACCAACGTCTATGGTAAACACTAAGAGAAGTCAGTAAAAAAAAAGCACCAGCAAAAGCCAAGAAAACAATAAAAGAGACATTGAAATCACAATAGCGAATATAATCATCAAATGTTGACAAAACAGTCCTAATCATAGCTACGAAATCCTCTCCCTGGCTAAACTTTCATTTATGATGATCACTGTGCACTTTTGTTTTTAACCCAAAAGTCTGAACGACAAATCCTGCACATCACCGTCTTTCATACTGTCAGGAAATTCTCGTGCATTGACGTCACATTTGTGACTGGCAAGTGCATGTAGCAGCAGCAAGCAAGTTGCCCACGATCATGAATAAAACACAACAAAATAGTGGTGTCCATAACTAGAAGAAAACTGAATTGTGGAAGCACTAAGTAATGATGCTATGAAATTATAAGTTAAAGAATAAAGAAAAACTTTCCTGGTGAAGCTTTGACAGGTGTATTCTGCAACAGGTACTGAAGAGAAGAGTAACACCAGACACCACAATGACTGTGTAGGCTTAAGCTAAATACTTGAGATGCTTGTGGGGGCTTCTAAACTAAAAAGTCTTAATCTTCATGTTGAGAGGTGGAATGCCTTGAACTAAGACCCTCAAAACCCAGCAGCTATAAGCAGGGGCTTCTAAATGAATGAGCAGATACTCATACGCCCAGGATTGGCATAGTTTAGCATGCCAACATTAACTTATGTGTGGCTGCTATTTAAAAACACCTAATGTCTCAAAGATAGACCCCACATTCTTAAAGTGGCTATGATTTGAAAGCCCTGTTAGCATAATGGGAAAACGTAAAATCTCAGTGCTTTATTGTTGGACTAAATTAATGACATGAAGAGAGGCAGCATGGTCCTAAAAGACTGCAGTTTTACAGCCCTAATGCCATAAAAGAAACCCTAAAGGCAGCAGTTTGAGAACCTTAATAGCTATGAAGGGAGTCCCTCAAAGTCCAGAGGTTGTAAACTGAAAGGCCTAACAAAGTAAAGAGAGATACCTCCAGGTCCAGAAGTACTATAATTTAATTAAAAATTAACCCAAAGTCTGTGAGGCTGCAATTGAAAAACCCCAACACCATGTAGGCAAAGCCATAGTCCTAGGTGGTTTCAGTTAGGTGCTCAAATACCTCGAAGAGACACCTCAAAGATCTCAAAAATGTTTTTTTAAATGCATTACAACTAGAAAAGGTTCAAATGTGTGTCTAGGAACCCTAATTCTATTAAGGCAAAACCCATAAATTCCAGAGATACCAGTTTGTGTGATCTTATCTAATGAAGTTGAACCCTGAAGTCCCTGAAGTCCTAAAGGGGGTGGGGGGGATGGCAGTTTAATACAAAGCCTAAAGTGAGTCTTCAGTCTGAAAACTGCCATACCATGAAGGGAAACTTTAGCAGCGTAGAGGGTCATGGAAAAGGGTGGCATGCCCTTGGAGGTCGGGGATGAGGTGCCGCCTCAACCACAGGAGTTTAAGTATCTCAAGATCTTGTTCAAGAATGAGGGAGGAATTGAGTGAAAGATTGACAGGCAGATACGGGCAGCATCCGCAGTCATACAGACATTGTACCATGTTGTAATGTGTTACATTATAGCGTCAGTTTAAATTCCCATTCCTTTGTGTCTTGCTGTGTTTTAAAGTTACCCATAAACAGTGACTTTAGAGTCCTTCTCACAGTGTCCATGGCTGCTGAAATAAGCTCCTATAGGAACATCTCTGTTGCCATGTTTAATGTGGATCCTGTGTGAATTCTTTCTCTAGTGGAGTGTTTGTCCAGTTTCTCCCACCTAGAGTGCAGTGTTGGGACATTTCATACAAAGAATTAGATAGACCACATTAGATGATCTGCAGGAAAATGGTCCCTTTATGCGATGTTCTAGTCAGCAGTGTGGTATAACTACACAATCTGTATTATAAATGTGAGCACACGTTTTACATCTTTTCTATAGGCAGGGAGATGTGCAATTTTCTGTTGGTTCACTTAGAGTGCTTCGGACAATTAGTTGCTGCAGGTTTGGTGGTTGTCTGTATGCAGGAGGGAAGGTTCTGGAAATACATTTTTCACTGTTTCATCATTGTTCAGAATTGGCTGAAGTTTTTTTTAACATTACAACATGGTTTAAATAGAGATAAGAGTTTTATGACCAGATATGAGGATTGTTTGCATCTCTCGACTGACTCACACAACCTGACTACAGGTCCACATTGTATAGAAAACTCATCAGACACTTCAAAAAACTTTGTTGGACAGTTATCTTATCAAAAGGTCTTGACTATACATTGTTCTCTTCTCTTGCTAAATGAATCTTTGCCTGGAGAGGTTTATTAATTTTGTACATTTACGTTGACCCACTTAAAGGTGTTCTAATACTGTATTTGTTCTAGTGTGTATATAAACACAGGGAATTGCAGTTTTTTTGTATTACATCTGCCTGAAGAAGGGGCCTGAGTTGCCTCGAAAGCTTGCATATTGTAATCTTTCTAGTTAGCTAGTAAAAGGTGTAATTTTGCTTAATTTCTCACTACATCCATAATGACTAACACAGTACAACACCCTAGTACTACAGACATTGTACCGGTCAGTCATGGTGAAGAGAGTTGAGCCAGTCAATTTTAGCTCCTGTCCTCACCTTATGGTCAACAAGCTTTGGGTAGTGACCGAATAAACAAGATTGCAGATATAAGTGTCACAAATTATTATTTTGGTTGGTGTGGGAAGGCCTCGGTATCCCCCAGAGCTGTTGGAAGAGATGGCAGAGAGAGATGGGACATCTGGGCATCTTTGCTTAGATAGCCCTCACATCCCAGAACTAGATAAGTGGCAGAAAATGGATGGATGGATGGAAGGAGAATTTAACATCTAGGTAATCAGAATCAGAGAGACCTAAATAAATCGAAAAAGACCACAAGGTCTGTGGGTATGCAGTTTAATGCAATGAATGGAAACCCTACAATACTAAAGTCTTTAGATCTTTGTTGGTGAAACCCTAAAATCAAAAGTGAGGCTGCAGCTTGAGTGATCTAATAAAATGAAAAGAGATTTCAAAAGTAAAAAGTGCTGCAATGTAAAATCCTTAAAGCTGATCAGGTCTGCAGTTTGACAACCCTAATGGCATGAAGGGAGACTCCATGCAGAAGGAGGTGTAGAATGATATCCGGGACTGCAGTTTTGGGTGACTAAAGCTGTGACAGAATGCAGTCTTTGGAAGACACTGCCCAGAAGCACTGAACTTTTGGCTTTTGCAAGTCCTGGGTGACACCCCAGATATTATTCAAAATTAGTTGTTACATAAATACTTAATTCTTGGGACTTACATATTCAAAGTGTGCATGTCTTTGTTATTCTTTGTCTTTATTTAGTAGTGTGAAGTAAGGAATGAAGATGAAGAGCACCACAATGTTTTTACTCTCCCTTAGTAGTTAGCATGGACTACAGCCTGAATGGGACATCAAAGATCAATCCAGAAATTAGTATGGACCTCTGCTAGGATGGAATGCAGTCTGCACTCTGGATGGGATATTAAAAATTGTTGTAGGGGATCATCAGGTTAGGACTTATTTCCCAGGGCCTGTCAGAGGAAACAGTAGGCTGCTGCTGTATTCTGACAATAGTTATAGATGCCTGGTCCCTCAATAGAACAACTGCATACCTATAAAGGACTTTACTTTAGCCAGGAACATAAATTTGACAAATGCAAGGAGACCACTCAGCCATCAAGTTTATTGGTTTAGCTAAACACTAAGCTGTCCTGGTATCTCATCCAGGCATTTTATAAAGATTCTCAAGGTTTCTTCTTCAAGTACATGGCTTAGTAGTTTGTTCCAGATTCTCACAACTCTTTGACTAAAGAACTACTTCCACTTGATTTCCACTGATGTCCTTGAGTATGTAATTCAGCCTCAAGTTCAAAGTACTGGCAGACCAGGGCCCCAGAAGTTTACCATCTTTAAATGGAGCTCCAATTCCTCAGCCAGGTCAGCTTAGTGTTGGAAGAGAAGAGCAGACAATGGCTCACCTGGTGAGAAGATACTGGTTCCCCTTCCTACTCATTCTCCTTGATCTGACAGCTGCTTTTGACACAATAGACCATAACATCCTCCTTCACCGCCTGCAATACACTATTGGACTCTCATGAAATGTTTACAACTGGTTCACATCATACCTGACTGGCAGAACTGAGCATGTCGCCTTGGGCAGTGCAAAATCTCACACCTACAACATCACCTGTGGTGTCCCACAGGGCTCTGTGCTAGGCTCCATCCTTTTCACCATCTACATGCTCCCCCTTGGAATTATCATTAGCAGACATGGTTTATCTTTCCATTGCTATGCCGATGACACTCAGCTTTACCTCAGGACTACCCCAACCTCCTCTATTGCTCCTCCGCTAATATCTACACTGACTACCTGTCTGGAGGAGATAGAGGCTTGGATTTGAGGCTCAACTTCCTTTAACTGAACAGATCAAAAACAGAAGCCATCTTAGTTGGTACACCGCACCATCTCCGTTCTTCTACTATCACCAGTATCACTTTCTCTGGTCAAAATATTCCTCTTTCCACATCTGTTACCAATTTGGGTGTTAAAATTGATTCACATCTCACCTTTGACACCCACATCCAACACCTCTGTAAGTCATCTTTTTACCACCTCAAGAACATTGCCAAACTACGCCCAGCTCTCACCCTGGTAGATGCAGAGAAGCTCGTCCATGCCTTTGTCTCTTCCAGGCTGGATTATTGTAATGCGCTCCTCATCGGGATTCCCGGTAAGAGTATCAAGAGACTTCAGTATATTCAGAACAGCGCTGCCAGGATCCTGATGAGGGTGCAAAAGCACGATCACATCACCCCCGTCCTGAAAACTCTTCATTGGCTCCCTGTCCAGCTCAGAATAGAGTACAAGGTCTTCCTTCTCTTGGAATGGCTTTGAGCTTTGGAATGCCCTCCCTGATTACCTGAGAGCCCCACAGTCGCTGATGTTTTTAAAGGAAACCTAAAAACTCATCTCTTTAGAAAGACATTTTGTTAAAGTATTTTTATAGACTCTTATTTTTGACTCTGTAGCACTTTGAGATTGCTAAAATATAAAGTGCAATACAAATAAAATGTATTAATATTATTATTAAGACAGAGGACTGAAGGAATGACCAGAGGTTTGGAGTGAGGCGAAGAGGTAGGAAAGTGATTTTGTGTTTATTTATGCCAAAAAGGGATGCAGTTTTGTTGCTTTCGTATATTAAATTTACCTTATATGTTTTCCTTCCATTATAACCTCTCTGGACCTCTTATCTTCTGTTAATAAACTCCTGTTTTGCTTGAACATTGGTGTTTTTTGGCACCTGCAGGTCAAAGTAGACATTTACAACAGAGTGTAACTGCAGATCACAGTTAGTCACATAATGTCCTAACATTACAAAACACTCTCAATGTCAGTCACGAAACGCCCATCACATACCAAGATACCCTATGGTTAAGATTAGGATTGTGTGATGGTTATCTGACTCAAAGGGCGTTTCGGGACTGACGTTCTGGGCATTACATGAGGTACATCCATAGGTACTATAGACTGCAGTTAGACCCAGCTCCACTTTTATGCTATGTAACAATTTATATAAACTATACATGAATCAGTGATGCCATTTTAAAAAGGATGACAAACCAAGCAAGCACTGCTAGTTCCCTCTGGACTACTCTGTTGTAGCCAAATGCCGGCACCGTCTATGTCTCTAATGGATGGTGCCATCCTCATTACTTGTTATTGTGCTAATCACTCAACATGTCTAAGTAGAATAATTGTTCAGCTTTACATGGATGCTGCTCCATTCACACTTACCCTGCATAGTTCCAACACAGTGATGGAGAGGGAGAACAGGAACAGTCCCAGAACTTTAGAGAAGCACTGTCGGAGACCCCACAATCCCATGGAAGGCTGGCAGCAGGGGATCCCAAAGTCTGTCTTTCTAACAACACATTTATTTCACTTTGTTTTCTGCACATGAGACACCATGCTTCTGTTTGGCTTTGTATCACCCCCTTCTGGAGGAAGACCATCCCAAACTCCTCTAGCTCTGTGGTGGAAGCCTAAGGCCCAGTGAAGATGTGTTTGTGTATTGTTGCTCTTCCCATTCCTGTTTTGCCTTTATGTGATAACTAAGTGCAGACATAAGCTCTAAAAACTGCCCATTTAATCTGCAGGCGCATTGCAGTATCAAAGCAATTACAGAGATAATGGATTCAGACAAAGAGCATTATTACAATTCTTTTCAACGTACCTGCTAAATGTTTAGTGGCAATCCACACGTTGCCATAGCAATAACCTTATTATAAAGGGTGGCAATTATCAACTGCTACTGTTAATATGTGAAATGAAAGCTGTTTGCTTTTTTTTTTTTTTTGTTCTCCTTCAATAGACTTGTTTTTCTGCCAATGAATAGATTTCAGATTTTTAGTGAAGATGGAAGGTCGCGTTTGCAACAATAGCCGTATAGGGTGCACCTCGGTTCAAGTGAACTGCGCTCCCTGTGGATTCACAGAATACAATTCCATTTTTTAGCAGCAGCAGCAGAGCAGCCATTTCTGTCTCGCCGGGCTTCAAAGAAAGTCTTCCAAAGTTCGTTTTCCTGGGACCTTAAATAAATAGTATTTTATATATTTTCCTACATCATCACGCTGCCTTACCCTCCCCAAGCATGCAGTGCCCCGCTGGTCCCTCCCTCGGGGAGGTGGGCACACGCAGAGTTTGCGCTCATACTGTCGGTTGTACACACTGGGAGTTTACACGGTAGACGCGCACATGCCTGACACCAGGGGGGCGCGGAGTTGACAGACAAGAAAAGCATAAATCAGGCGAGAGGCAGCCACGCTGTCTATTTACATATCGTTAGCATATCCTGAATGTGTGGAACAGGCAATAAAATCAGTGGAAGGCTAAGAGCGTTTGATAGAAGCATTGTTCACAACTGACTGAGTGTTTTTAAGTGGGATTTTACGCCGCCAGTTATTGCCTGTAAGTGCTCACTGTTCACACTCTCTGCTTTGCATTTATTTCTCAAGATCTTCCCCGTCACTCACCGTCCTCCCTTTGCAAAGAGAGAGAGAGAGAGAGAGAGAGAAAAGCCGTTTGGGGGCCCTGTGCCGCGCTTCTCACTCTGAGCAGCCAGCTCGTTACGTGACTGGTGTGTGCGCGTGTGCGCGCGCCCGTGCGTTCGTGCGTGTGCGAAAGGTCTATAATATAATATCAATATGTGGGTAGGCTCGAAGACATGCCGCCCACAGACCGTTTTGTACAGAACTAATCTCATAAATACTTTTACAAGCTCAGATAAGAGCTCCAAAGGAAAACGAAATAAGTTAACAAATTCTGGGAAATGAATGTGTGCATGTTATCCTGTATATTTGGCTAATTCCTTCTTCTCTAAGACAGTTACATAATCAATTTTCTGTAGGCATTTTTTTTAACAATTGGTGCATTGATAGACTGAGAGATTTGGTTGGGGATACTCTAAGCTCTATGGACAAATTAATAAATATTTGTATAAGATCTGGGTCCAGGCTTCTGTACTGGGAGTACCTGGAGAAGCTGGCTATAAAGTAGCCTGTGAGCAGCAGGTAAGAGGATGGTGCAGACCCAGTACTTAGAGGAGCATTTTAATCTGGCACATCTCCTGGCTGCTGAAGCCCTATCAACTCACAGGTGTTGGCGCCTGCAAGGCTCAGATTTATCCTTGGATTTGGGTCAGCTTGCAGAGAGTTGGGGGCATATGTGGTATATGGGTTGCCTCTGACCCTAAGTGAGACAGATCTGGGTGTCATGCATAAGGGCAGCGTTTCTCAACCTTTATGTATTTGCGACTTGAGTTTTCATAACAGTTTTAATCGCGCCCCCCAACATTTTTTTGAAATGTAGATGCATATGTTATTATACCTACTTAACTTTTATCGACATTTATCTAACTCTATATTTATTGTTCTAGTATCAGAAAGTAGTTTAAGTTAATTTATTTTGCTTTCAACAGAAGTTTTTTTCATATTTTTGATTCTTGTTTTCTTTTTTTCACATCTTCGCGCCCCCCTTTTTGTTACTTCGCGCCCCCCTATGGGGGTCTGCCCCACAGGTTGAGAACCATTGCATAAGGGGACAAAGAGACAAACAGCTGGGAGCATGTAGTGTCAATGAAGACCTAAGCAGTGGGTAGAAACAGTGCTGAAGGTGCCAATGGTCCTTTTTTTACGACCATTCATCAGCAATCGGAGTTAAGAAGCTAATAGCATTTTTCTTTCTCTCAAAATGCAATATATTATTATTAAGTTTATTTATAATCTATGGTCTTTAGACAAGATTACATCTTGCCTGAAGAAGGGGCCTGAGTTGCCTCGAAAGCTTGCAAATTGTAATCTTTTTAGTTAGCCAATAAAAGGTGTCAGTTTGCTTGACTTCTCACTACATCCATAATGGCTAACTCGGTACAACACCCTAGTACTACGGTCTTTAGATAATCGCTGGTGCTAAATTAGATGAGTGAGCCTCGACCAGTGACTTATAACTCATCTTACATGAGAAACTTTCTCAGAATGTGTGCCATGCCTATGATTTCAATCATCTGAGCCTCTCTGGCACTTGGTCTTCGTGGGAGCAGCTCGTGGTAGTTGTTGAAACCCTTTTTAACTGCTGCGGTTCTCACATTTGTGCTCTACATTCACTTGATTTCTATCTCAAGATCTTGTTATTTGTTAATCTTCTCCACTTCCTTTGTTAGAAGATTAGCATCTCCTGGTATAGCAACATCAGTGAGAAGGCAGATCTTCTCTTTTCTGTCGTGGAACACCGTATCTTGCTAATTTGGTTCCAATGGCTCAATTGGTGTAACAACCATGTCCCACATAATGCTAAAATCACTGATGTTCACAACAGCTTGCGGCTTGTGCTCATACTTCATCACATGGACCAGTGCAGATATCTATTTACTTTGTTATGCCTGTGCAGGTTGCTCTCATGACCTGAGGTATCTCACTGACTGAAGAGGCAACCCATTGCACTGGTGTTAGATGTTGACGAGTCCTCTCTTCTACTTGGATCCATATTGCTTTGTTGTTGCACATGCACAGGATTCCACTCCAAAAAGTCCCATTTAATATTATGATTATGATTAGTATTATTGCTGTGAATAGCAATCTCAATGCCTTAGTACAGTCTATGGACAGAAGTTCTATCAATTCTTGAAAAGTGTGACACTGGGAGTGATGACTTATCTGATTTGCAAAGTGGACTTTGTGAACATTACCTGGAGTGAAAAAACTTTGCAAGTTTACCTGAAAAATATGAGGATGATAAAAGATATCTGGGTGTTGATACTTAATCTGAGGGAATTAGGCATTATGAAATTAAGATGAAGTGCAATAAATGAGTATAAGAGGGGTGGGCACGGGCAACTCACGTCAGCTTCCTGAATAAGCTCAGTTTAGTCATCTGACAGGGATCAAATGAGATAAGATCCCGGAATCACAGGAATCGTCGGGTAACAGGGTCCTTTCATCGGATTGACTGGCCTAGCACTACCTGAGGTGTGGAATGGCCAATTAATGGGTGAGGTCTCCAGGACTCTGAACAAATCCAAAACTGTTAAATTCTTCTCTGTACTTGTAACATTTTTATGTTACTATTATCCTTTATATCCTTGTGTTCTGTTCTGTGTTTTGTATTGTATTTACCCCATTCTTTTTGATATCCACTACACTCTCTTTGTAGTGCCTTTCCTAAGGTTTCTTCCTTTTTGGAAGTTTTTCCTTGTCTTCTTAGAGAGTCAAGGCTGGAGGGTTGTCAAAAGGCAGGGCCTGTTAGAGGCCATTGCGGCACTTGTGTGATTTTGGGCTATACAAAAATAAATTGTAGTGTATTATATTGTATAATATTTATTGAAAGGGTGGATTTCAGAAAACACCCCGGGATGGATCAAACAAGGGGGCATCACTTCTGGGATGACTGAGTACAGTTAGAAGAGACTGAATAAGATTAATGTGACTAATGGGGTATGGTGCTGTCAGTTTACTTAAGTATGGGTGTCAATGGTAAAGAAATTACAGCATGGACCCTTTCCATTTTCCACCATCACATGGACAGGTTAGACACAAACTGGTTGAGCTAAATGAAAACCTTAGACCCTGGGTGCATTCTGCTGAATCGAGGACATTGCGTGCATTTGACTGGATTGGAGCCACTGGGTGCTGTTCACACGACTACAGGTGTTGGCTCTAGTTCATGTACACAGGAGGTCCGGGTACAGTTCAATTTACTGCAGTCACTGAGAAGCTTCACTCAACAGGATCTGCTGGGTGCAGGTCATTAAAGGGAGCACATGGCACATGGAGTGTGTACTTGAAGGAGTCGAGCGTTACTAGGCTACTCGAGGAGATCAGGTGCAGTTATTGTACCTGAAGACATTCAGTGGACTGATTAACTAAACTGATGCTCAGGCGCAGTGTGTTTGCACATGTCAGCAGAACACCACACAGAGGGCTCCAATGACACGTCTCGAGGGACTGACTTCGGTGTCCGTGCCAGGGGCACAGGCAAGGAGAAGAAAGCGAAGGCCATAATTAGGCAGGGTGGGCCAGCGTTGAGCTGCTCCTGACTTCCTGTGCTGTCTCTGATTGCAGTGGCTTTGCACTGTTTGTTTAAGATCGATTCTCTCCAGATGTAGGGCTGTGCGGAGAGGAAATGAGAGTGCCGGGTGGGGGCATCTGCAAAAACAAAGGCATTGCATAAACTCAGTGGGACAAAGGAGCTCAGTGATTAAAATGGATTGTGAGTTTAAAGGAGGACTGCCAAAAATATCACTGCTTCCTCCTCCGTGAGGTCTGCATGCTGGCGACTGGCTCCCTCATTTAATTTTAGAAGGCTTTCTTTGCGACTGGGAAAGGGCAGGACATGCACGGGGGGGTCAGCTGATGGGAAGGCAGTAGCCTGACCCTTGAGAGAGCGTGCAGGGGACTCAGGCTTCCCAGGTACTCCCCGGTCAGTCTTGTAACCTTTCTCAGAGCACTTTTAGCCCAGGGTTGCTGTAAATCAGAATGTCCTTCAAGCCTCATGTCATCAGAAACAGTCAAGCATGGCTTTCTTAACAAAAAAAGTCACATCTCATTGATGAATTTAAAGGTCAGCATTTCTGGGTTCAAACAAATGTTTCAACATTAGCCAGTCAGCATTTCCCATTAAAGACCAGGCAGGGTGGACTTCTTAAATGTACATTTGGATCCACATATCCATCACTTGTCAAATTCAGGGTGGACATGCCTGACAATTTCAGTTTTACCAGTAAATCCAAGAATAAAAACAAGGTTGTTACAGTGATGAAAAGGCTTCACAAAGAATTACGACAATAACATTTTTAAAAAGGTTTGTTGATTATAATAATCTGAGAAAATGACAATGGAGTTCAGAGTCAAGAAAGGACAGCAATCAGATTATCCCTCAGACTGTTCATGAATCAGCAACATCTGTAACTGCCATGCAGGGCCAGAACGTGGGGTGAGGCGACAAGGCAAATGCCTCAGGCAGCACTTTGATAAGGACAAAATTTTCACATAACTTTTATTTTTCATATTTTGAAATAACAACATAAAAAAATTTAAGTGGGAACCTTAATTACCCGTTGCATGGCTGCACTCGGGTCCTAATCTGGATACTGAGTTGGTTTGTCGTGTGGTGGGTGCGGCAATGCACTGTATCAGTACGTGCTCCTAACCTCTCTCACTCTTAAGAATTACTTACACATCTAGTCCCTTATTTATATACAATCATTAGAAAACTATTGAGAACTATTTTCATTTCAAAAACTTCCAATTGTGCATAACACAGTTTGCAGCACCTTGGCGCACCGAGAACATCCAAGAATCAAATTGGTGCATGTGCACTTTGAAGCCACATATCAGTACATGGCTTTACCGTTCATTATCCTGACCTTTGCGTATCACCACAGGCACCGTCTTGGGGTGGGATGTTGGGGTTCAGAAGCCATTAAGAAGGCTAACAGAATGTTAGGATATATAGCACGATGTGTGGAGTACAAGTCTAAGGAGGTTCTGCTCAACCTTTATAATGCACTGGTGAGGTCTCATCTTGAGTACTGTGTGCAGTTTTGGTCTCCAGGCTACAAAAAGGACATAGCAGCTCTAGAAAAGGTCCAGAGAGGAGCGACTAGGCTGATTCCAGGGCTACAGGGGTTGAATTATGAGGATAAAGATTAAAAGAGCTGAGCCTTTAAAGTTTAAGATAAAGAATATTGAGAGGTGACATGATTGAAGTGTTTAAAATTATGAAGGGAATTAGTACAGTGGATCGAGACTGTTATTTTAAAATGAGTTCATCAAGAACACAGGGACACAGTTGGAAACTTGTGAAGGGTAAATTTCACACAAACATTAGGAAATTTTTCTTTACACAAAGAACGATAGACACTTAGTGTGGTAGACAGTAAGATGGTAGGGACTTTCAAAACTCGGTGTTTTCCTGGAGAAAATAAGTGGACAGGACTGGCAAGCTTTGTTGGGCTGACTGGCCTGTTCTCGTCTAGAGTTTTCTAATGTTCTAATGTTCTAATTCTGCAGGAATTCTAGAAAAAAGTACAGATGGTAAAAATGACTTACAAAATCCAATAGGAGTGTCATTTGACTCTATAGATTGCTGAGGCTACATCAGAGGCAGGTCTACATTTGTGGGGCCCTAAAGCTTGAGCTGTCATGGGGGCCCCTTCAGAATCAGCAATGAGTTCTGTGTACTCACTGTTATCTTCTTCAATGGGGCTGTTCCATGACATATCACCACAATTTTTTAAAAATGTAACCTCTACATTTTAGATTTTTATTAAAATTCCTGTAGCAGTGAATGAGACTGTATTATTATTATTATTATTTAAAAACCTTCTCATACAGCAGGCACCCAAAGGTTTTAAACAATGTGGGCTATAAAGTCACTTCTGAGGCACCTACAGGATTAGGGGGCCCTGAAGCTTAAGCTTCATTAGTTTCATATTAGATCTACCCCGGCCTATGTTCAGCCTGCAATTAAAAGTGTCTCAGTTCTGTTTTGCAAGTGATTCAAATCCAATATGACTGTTTGCTGATATCTACCCTAAATCTGCAAAATGAATAACATTAATTAATCAGACAGATGCTACCTAATAAACAAACATGAATACCAGATGCATGATGATTTCAAATTCTTTACTGCGCAGAACATCTGTGAATTGGTCAGCTCACAATGGCAAGTACTCAAAGATGCTTTGAGAGGAATCGCCTCTGCTGAGTTTATCTGCAGGACTTTCTCGGAGAGAAATGTGGCAACTGGGCTGCATTAGCCAGCATTCCATCTATCACTTTTTGATTTTTTTCATTTCACAATTCTGCAAAAAGGCAGAATCTATGTTAAATGAATAAAGTGTAAGTTATCTTTGAATGACAGAATTAGCAAATGTATTGTAAGGTATTTCTTTATTTAAACCACTAGCCTGCCAGATGGCTTACAGTGATGGTGACAGCACTATTATAATTCTACTCTGCAGTCCCATAAACTGTATCCATATAAATTATATGTAGGCCTGAATCTGAATAGCCTAGTCACATGCTGACTTAGAGCTCATTTTGGGACCCGTCATGATTTGGTTTTGCTGCTGGCTTATTTGAATATACATTACTAGCCAACCTGTGGCGTAACATACGCCGCATATAATTATTTATTTAAGAGTGAGCACTTCCTGAAAGACACAGTTGTCCAAATGGGGAGGGTTTGATGATGCAACTGTCAGTGAATGAAAAGATGGAACTCTGGAGAGAGCAACATACAATTGTCCATGAGTGAAAACAGGTTTTGGCTGATACAGGCATTTTTTTTTTTTTGAAAGCTTGTCCTTGTCCCTTATTAATAGTCACTGCAAACACCAATCTAGCAGGAAATTGTCTATGTGTAAAAGTATAAGGCAAATTAGAATCTGATGGGGTCAGGGAAATCCGGGGAATAAGGACAGTTTGTGAGGTAGCAGATGTGATAGTCTTACATTCCAGTACATTGCGGTGTTGCTTGTGCGTATGTGCCGAACAACAGTTTGGAGTATCCACCCTTTTTGGAGTCTCTGGAGGGGTTGCTAGAGGGCATACCTTCTGGGGATTCCCTCGTTTTGCTTGGAGACTTCAATGCTCACGTGGGCAATGACAGTGAGACCTGGAAGGGCGTGATTGGGAGGAATGGCCCCCCCGATCTGAACCCGAGCGGTGTTTTGTTATTGGACTTCTGTGCTCGTCACGGATTGTCCATAACGAACACCATGTTCAAGCATAAGGGTGTTCATATGTGCACTTGGCACCAGGACACCCTAGGCCTCAGGTCGATGATCGACTTTGTGGTCGTGTCGGACTTGCGGCCATATGTCTTGGACACTCGGGTGAAGAGAGGGGCGGAGCTGTCAACTGATCACCACCTGGTGGTGAGTTGGCTTCGATGGTGGGGGAAGATGCCGGTCAGACCTGGTAGGCCCAAACGTGTTGTGAGGGTCTGCTGGGAACGGCTGGCAGAGTCCCCTGTCAGAAGTAGCTTCAACTCCCACCTCCGGCAGAACTTCCCGAGGGAGGTGGGGGACATTGAGTCGAATGGGCCATGTTCCGTGCCTCTATTGTTGAGGCGGCTGACCGGAGCTGTGGCCGCAAGGTGGTCGGTGCCTGTCGTGGCGGCAATCCCCGAACCCGTTGGTGGACACGTCAAGCTGAAGAAGGAGTCCTATAGGACTTTTTTGTCCTGTGGGTCTCTGGAGGCAGCTGATAGGTACCGGCAGGCCAAGCGGAATGCGGCTTCGGTTGTTGCTGAGGCAAAAACTCGGGCATGGGAGGAGTTTGAGAGGCCATGGAGAGCGACTTTGGACGGCCGAGGAGATTCTGGTCCACCGTCCGGCGTCTCAGGAGGGGAAGCAGTGCAGTGTCAACACCGTATATAGTGGGGATGGTGCGCTGCTGACCTCGACTTGGGACGTTGTGGGTCGGTGGGAGGAGTACTTCGAAGACCTCCTCAATCCCACTAACATGCCTTCCAATGAGGAAGCAGAGTCTGGGCTCTCCCATCTCTGGGACTGAAGTCACCGAGGTAGTCAAAAAACTCCTTGGTGGCAGGGCCCGGGGGTGGATGAGATCGCCGGAGTTCCTTAAGGCTCTGGATGTTGTAGGACTGTCTTGGTTGACACGTCTCTGCAACATCGCATGGACATCGGGGACAGTGCCTCTGGATTGGCAGACCGGTGTGGTGGTCCCCTCTTTAAAAGGGGACGGAGGGTGTGTTCCAACTATAGAGGGATCACACTCCTCAGACTCCCTGGAAAAGTCTATTCGGGGGTTCTGGAGAGGAGGGTCCGTCGGATAGTCGAACCTCGGATTCAGGAGGAACAGTGTGGTTTTAGTCCTGGTGCGGAACAGTGGACCAGCTCTTCACCCTTAGCAGAGTCCTGGAGGGTGCATGGGAGTTTGCTCGACCGGTCTACATGTGTTTTGTGGACTTGGAAAAGGCATTGACCGTGTCCCTCGGGGAATCCTGTGGGGGTGCTCGGGAGTATGGGGTACGGACCCCTGATAAGAGCTGTTGGTCTCTGTACAACGGTGTCAGAGCTTGGTCCATTGCGGCAGTAAGTCGAGCCCGTTTCCAGTGAGAGTTGGACTCCGCCAGGGCTGCCCTTTGTCACCGATTCTGTTCATAACTTTTATGGACAGAATTTCTAGGGCAACCAGGGTGTTGAAGGGGTCGGTTTGGTGGACTCAGGATTGGGTCACTGCTTTTGCAGATGATGTTGTCCTGTTTGCTTCATCAGGCCGTGATCTTCAGCTCTCTCTGGATCGGTTCGCAGCTGAGTGTGAAGCGGCTGGGATGAGAATCAGCACCTCCAAATCCGAGCATGGTCCTCAGCGGAAAAGGGTGGAGTGCCCTCTCAGGGTTGGGGAGAGATCCTGCCCCAAGTGGAGGAGTTCAAGTATCTCGGGGTCTTGTTCACGAGTGAGGGAAGAATGGAGCGTGAGATCGACAGGCGGATCGGTGCGGCATCCGCAGTGATGCGGGCTCTGCATCGGTCTGTCGTGGTGAAAAAGGAGCTGAGCCGTAAGGCAAAGCTCTCAATTTACCAATCAATCTACGCTCCTACCCTCACCTATGGTCATGAGCTATGGGTAGTGACCGAAAGAACGAGATCGCGAATACAAGCGGCTGAAATGAGTTTCCTCCGCAGGGTGTCTGGGCTTTCCCTTAAAGATAGGGTGAGAAGCTCAGTCATCCGGGAGGGCTCAGAGTAGAGCCGCTGCTTCTCCGCATTGAGAGGAATCAGATGAGGTGGCTCGGGCATCTGATCAGGATGCCTCCTGGACGCCTCCCTGGTGAGGTGTTCCGGCACGTCCAACGGGAGGAGGCCCGGGGAAGACCCAGGACACGCTGGAGGGACTATGTCTCCCGGCTGGCCTGGGAGCATTTGGGATTCTCCGGAAGAGCTGGAAGAAGTGGCCGGGGAGAGGGAAGTCTGGGACTCTCTGCTTAAGCTGCTGCCCCCGAGACCCGACTTCGGATAAGCGGAAGAGGATGGATGGATGGATGGATGGATGTTATTAGTAGATACGTCCGTGATATTTTCTCTTACAGTAATACTGGCTTGTACGTGGCTGTAATATGCATCACTGTATTGTGTGTCATTAATTTTCTCTCGCAGTAATACTGGTTTGTATTTCCGTAAAATTCCTGTCATTATCTCTGACAGTAATACTGGCTTTGATGTCTGTAATACGACTTTAATTTTCTGTCACAACAGTGGGCAATCAGCAGAGTGTCCCCAGCAACTGATGTAATGTGTGTCGTGTAGCTGATAATCGCGCCCGTGGCGTCTCCCCAGCAAGTACTGTTTAGTTCCCCTGCAAGTATTTTAATCTGTGCTGGCATGCAGGTGATTATTGTATGTGTGCCGTCTCCCCAGCAATGGATTTTATATGCACGGCCGCGACTACCCAATCGGCACTCTCCCCAGCAATGGTGTCCTTTATTTCTTATCATGCGCGGCCGTGGCAAGGCCATTCACTGTGTGCCTAGCTTCCAGTGTGTGCGCTTTATTTGCTTATCTTGCGCGGCCGTGGCAAGGCCATTCACTGTGTGCCCAGCTTCCAGTGTGTGTGCGTCCACGGAGCCATGCACATGGGTGGGGCACAGTGCAATGCGCGGCGCGGCCCGCACATGCGCACTTCACCAGAAGACACACACGCACGGACACCTGGACGCACACAGGGGTTTTATTAAAGAGGATATATGTATTTATTGCTAGCTTTTAGCCATTTGTTGATTTCAGCATCAGTAAAGGAAGTATGACAGTCGAGAGACTGCTACCTCTGCAATTCCACAACCATTTCTATCAGTAGTTCCATGCAGAGTGCATCATTCTATGGCTGATAGCGCTGCTGCAAGTGTGTCATAAGCAAAAGGCATATGGCCTTTGTGACTTACAGTGGCAGGTTTGAGCAATTTCTAAAACATTATTGTTTTCCTATGACCTGTGACCATAAGTACGAATAGCCTCAATTTCACTGTCCATAAATAAGTGAATGAATGTATAATATGTCTATACATTTATCCATGATTCCTGTTTCTTATAAATTTGCCAATGTATCCTATCCTATCGATACTTAGCATCAGTTTTTTCAACTAGGGACATCTTTTTAGCATACCAGGAGCAGAAGTGAATCTGAAGAGTATAATGACCTCAACAGCCATGGCCATAAATCTGCACATGAAAGTATAATGATTATCTCTATACATTTACCCATGATTCCTGGTACCTTTGACAGTGTATGCAAATAATGCAATATCACTATCCAATCAATGCTCAGTGTCTGTTTTTCCAACTAGAGAGATTGTTAACATGCCAGGAGTAGGCGTGAATGTGAAGAGTGTAATCAACAAGTGATTAATGCTTGTGAACAGCAGAGGACAAGATCTGCAGAGTTTTAACACAAGTATTAATCTAAGCCTATTTGTAAGATGCTTACATTTTAACCCTTAAAATGCCGGCACGTTGGAGCCGAGTAAATTTGTTGAACGCCGCAACCAGCGATTACCTGTGTGTGCTTGCCAGTTCAAGCGCAGTTGGCTCAGTGATTTGCTAAATTTCATCAATGGCGTCAGTTGCACCTTGAACATATAATAATAGATTGTTGCGGTCATTTTTTTTTTATAGTTTTTACAGTTTATTGGCAGTGTGTAAAATGATCAGTGTTGCAGTAATTGTGATGTTCTTTGCATAAAATAAAATGTGTTCCATTAAAATTTCACATTTTCTTTGTGAATTGTGATGTTTACTTCAAAAGTGCAGCAAAAAAGGATATGGCGTCCAGGGATGCATTAACCACCAAGTATGTGGCAGTTTTTGAGGGTTAATTTAAAGCAGAGTTTAGCAATGTATTCAAAATTCTCAGATGAAGTTGTGTGGGCTTGCTTTGTTTCTCATTATTAATTGGCTGCTAATAAAGGAAAAAAGAAACAACAAAGAGGACAGTGTCAAGTTAATTAAAATTAAGGCAAAAGAAGTTAACTAGCAGCAAAAACTGGTCACTAATGAAGAAGATGGTTAGAATAAAAACCTGCAGCCACTGCGGCCCTCCAGGAACGGAGTTTGACACCCGTGGTTTAAGGCATCTCATTGTAATCAACCCGTAACCATATAGTGGTGCACCGAATGGCCAAACTATTCTAAATACCATCACTGCTTTAGTGTTGTTATTCCCAGTGCACCACTGAGTATTTAACCCACTGT
This sequence comes from Polypterus senegalus, assembly GCF_016835505.1. Lineage (NCBI taxonomy): Eukaryota > Metazoa > Chordata > Cladistia > Polypteriformes > Polypteridae > Polypterus > Polypterus senegalus. The sequence continues at coordinate 114,546,548 of NC_053163.1, forward strand.
ATCTGAGTGTGGAATCACAGCTGTACAGCAGCTGATCGGATTATTGATATACAGCATCTAGCACACGCTGTCTCAGCCATGCGCGCATTCTATTTGAACTGTTCCCATACGGCAAATGCTTCAGAGCCTTTCCAATAGGGACCTCACGGTTCAGAAACAGTTTCATCCCAAGAACTATAAATGCACTCAATCAGTCCATCAATTGTTCCTGGGTAGAACTGTTAGTACTTATGAGTACAATCAACTCACTGTAAACTTGCACTACAGTTATAATATTGCACAACCTGAGCACTTTATAAAGTGCATATTTACATATGATGACGACTGGCTTCTAGGTCGATCTAGATTTCCAAGCTCTATCTTCTTGGAGCTCTTGACATCATTTTTAAGATGAAATACAGTAAAGCATGTTTATTACATTACAAAGATAAGTTTTAAACTTCATTAAAATAATGTATATTGTTAATAATTAAACATGTGAGGACAAGGTGGCACAAAGCTAGCGACAAGCTTGTGCGCCGTTCAGGGATTGTTCCTGCCTCACGCTGTATGCTTTCTAGGATTGGTGCTATCTGGATGGATAAATGGATGGAATAATTAAACATGCACTACAAGGATATTTCAATGTTTCATAAAAGCTGTGAAGAATCTGCATGCTAAGCTTACCGATGGCTTGACATCTTACAGAGCTGATTGTGTGGTGATTGGTTACATGGAGAAGGAAAAAGGAAGGCCAGGAATTGGAGGTTAGCACGCACATTTGAGAGAGACAGTACTGCTGCAGTTAATTATTTCATTGAAGGTCTCGCACGGCGCAGCAAGCATCTTGAGGGAGGCAGGCAGAATCTCTGGACAGGGCACCAGCTCATCACTAATTCTACGCCACTGTTTAACACATACTTTAATTCCTATCATCTTGAAAATGATATCAAGTATACATCTTAATATTTAAATTGTTCAGAGAGCTGTAATATCATGAATGTAATATATTTTGTGTCCTGTCGGCGGAAGAGAAAGCCGGTTTAAGAAGCACGTAGTGATTCACACACATAGAGTACATAAAAGAACACATAGAAAGAAGCATTTAACATGCTACTTTAGTTACGATGGGATCTGAGACACTAGTAAATTAAACGATTTTAAGATGAAGTTTATGACTTTCTACTTTGTTGACAAAATAAAGTACATGATTAAAGTGGAAAATTTGAGATTAAAGTTGACATTTGGACATTTGTTTCAACTGTGTCCCTATTTTATTTTTCTTTCCTAATATTCTTCCATATGACACTCAGACGGTGGGCTACGACTTGCTTTTTCATGGTGACTTTGATATCTGACCACTTCTTTTTTATTTTGGGCACTGTGTGACTTTCTGAACTTGAACTTTCGAGTTTCTCCGCCACTCTGTCACTCGATCGACTTCCTTTTGTTGTTTATACCACTGTTTAAATCAACAAATAGTACTTTTTCTTTGCCTCTACCTGGTATTTGCTGAAATTCTTCTATTTTCCCCATGCTTTTGCCATTGCCTTTTCACAGAATGCTGAGCTTAAGGGCTATTTTATATTGATTTGCATATTCAAAGGGGCGTAATTCTGGGAGGAATTGGGGAGTGGCAGCAGGCTCATGCACATGTGTTACTTTTGATGCTGACTGGGATTTATGGAGCGGAACAACATAGAAGATGACATTTGCACAGATTTATGCATCTGGATTTTTTTGTGCATACGCACCTTTCCGCCTTTTTCCGTACGCCATGTTTTAGTATGAATTCTACGCACACTGTTATGCATGAGGCACCTGGTGAGAGCACCATAAACAGTTCTCTCAGATGAATAACACTATTTGAGCCTGTAAGCTGTCCCCCATGCACACATGTGTGACAATATATACATATATATATATATATATATATATCATTTATTTATTTATATAGTGCAATGTTCACAGAATGCACTGAATCAGGAAGCCTGTAAAGAAATACATATTGTATGTGAATGAAGTGCATTATCTCAGATCTACTAAGAATATGATGTTGAGGAGGAGAGTCTAATTTAGGGGATGGAGTGAGTGAGGGGGTAGGAATAGGAGGTAAATGCTTACAGTGGGCAAAACCCATAGTTTTCTTGCTAAATTTTTGTTAAATAAATACATATAAAAACAGTAAACAACATATCTGTGTCCAGGAAGTGTAAGCACAAAAATGGTGCTAAAGAGACTGAACATATAATGCAAAAATCTCAGATTAAAATAATCAAAAATAAAGTGTTAAGAGTCATTTTGCTGAACAGTGCATGCTCCTCACTTTCTCAAACTTTTTTCCAACTTTGCCAACTGTCCTGACTGCAGCTCAATTGTTTTGTTAGAATTTATGTGATGTAGCAACACTAAATGGCAAAGAGGGGTGAACAGGCTTCAAAATAACCCAAAAACTTGGCTTCATCTATTAGCCTAAGAAACAAGCAACCCAGGCAGCCAGACCCAAAACTTATGAGGAAGGCTTGCAGTATTGCATTAAGTCCAGCTCTGAATTTAAAAATTCAAAAATACTTTTAATTGTCCCAAACACACAAAAATGCCTTTCATGAGAAAGAAACTACAATGCCTCTGTCTTAGTGGACAAGGCCAATGGAGAATCATCATAAATGAAGAATCTATTCACAAAAATCAAGGAAGAGAACAAGAATGAAAAACAGCAAAAAGGGTTTCCCTAAATTGGCAATCCAAGATAAACAAGCCCAAAACTGAAAGCCAATAGTAAAATTCAATAAGTAATATCAAAGGTTCAGTAAAACCAATAAAATCCAATCCAATACTCCCAGAAAGATCTCTGCTCCACAAATGCCACTGAGATAGTCCTGGGATCATCTCCTCTACCTCAACATAAAGGATGAGGGTGGTCCTGCTGTAGTGACGTCATGGGGGCCATGCCTCTTGGGTGTTCTACTCACAAAGCACAAGAATTAGGTTTAAACACCCTAAATATACAATACATAACAATATTTAAAATACATGAACATATAGATACATGAAAAACAATCATTCATAACCAACACAAATAATGAAATGGAAAACAAACTTAAACCTAAGTACAAACCCTGGCTCTATCATTTCAAGAATGATGCCAAAGATCCATTTTTGGACTCACCCGTTATAAAAATATCTCAAAAAAGAAAGGCCAAACACATACACACATCCACACACCCGCCCACATACAAACACCATTACTTTCCAAACTCAAAATGTATGTTTCTGAATTTTATTAAATGATTTAACACAATTCAAAACTTAAACATGCTGTCTAGAATCTTCAAATTATGGAAGTGTATTGTTTTTAGTGCCTTTTTTGTGCATTATTGTTATGGAGAATTTGAATAATCTAAACACTTTAATTAAAATATTAAATTAAATTAACTGGATATCTCAATAACTTACAAAGCCAAGAATTAAACAGGAAAACTATTCCAAATTTAAAATAATAAGGATTGAATTAATTAGTTGAGAAATAAAGAAACAAGTTATGTGATCAATCCTACAATGCAACAATTTGATACTAAAAATCCTAAAGATTGAAACAATAATTCAAAATCTGAAAATCCCACATAAAAAGCACTTAAAACCTAAATAACGAAAGCAGGCTAGAAATCAGAGACAACTTGAGCGAGCCAGCTAGCTAATGTCACCATCGGTGCACAGGGCAGCCTGAGTCTTAAATAGACCTCTCAGGTAAATGCAGTTAATTACCGCAGCATCTGAGAGCATTAAACACTGAACAATTGAAAGATAACTCCTAATGAAGGGGAAAGGGAACAATGACAAAAACAAACACAAAGGAGACTACCAAAAACAGGACACAACTAAGAAAATCACCTAATAAAGTTTTTTAAGTATTGTACTGTATAAATATCTCCTACACCACTGCCTTTTTAATGATTGGTCATACAAATTTTTCAAACTTTATATTTTTGTGTTTGACATTTCTATTTACACTTTGAATTTTGATGCTTTAGGAACTTAATGTGAATTTAGAAATTTGACAAATGATTGCTTTTGAACATATGTTCCTTCCTTAGGCGTCTTATGTAAATCACTTAATAGCTTAGCACCCCAAGTAAAACATACTTTTTTTGTATATAAACATGCAGCTTCCTCACCTCTTTGAGTTTCCTTTATGCTGTTTTTAACTTGTCAATGTCATTTCTCGATGTTTTAAACTTTTATTCCGTGCTACTTCCTGAGAGTACAGTGTCCATGTAATTTACCGTCTCCTTTCTCCCTCATCATCTTGTTTTATCAGCTGCCTGCCAGGTGTTGTCTCAGATCTGTCTTCCTCACAGTCCTGCCCAGGTGTCATCCACGTTTTGTATTGTTTGTAGCCCCCACAGTTAGTTAGTGTGAGGGGTTTTGATCGGTTGAGTTTGTTTCATTCTGTGTTGTGTATTTTATTACTTTGTCTGGCTGGGGATATATAAGTCACCAGACATGACTATCAACATCACCATGTCACATTAAAATTGTTATGTCACAACCTGACTCACACTTATTTTCTTTTTTGTTGCTATTTGTGATATTTTTAAATTATTATTGCTCATGTGTTTCTTATTATTATGTAATTGTTAATATTGCTTTATTTAATTATTATTCAGTAATTAGGTATTTGTGTGTTCTTGTCTCCCTGCTATGTTCCCTGTATTTTATGGGTGAAACCCCAAGAGGTTGGGCCACCATGGTGTTTTTTTTGACTGACCACTCTTAGCCTTTCTATTCAGGTGAAGAAGATGGACCTCAGGGTGTCATTGAGGTAAGTAGAGTGTTATAATGGATTTTCTGGTATACTCATTTTTTGCAACTATTTATTGTATTTCAGTATTATTCAGATTTGGACCTATTTGCTTTAGATTGCGCTTATTTTGCCTTTTTCCATTTTTGTTCTTTTTTTTTTTATTTCTGTGAATAAATTCTTAATTGATAAAGAAGTTTTTGTTGCCCTTGTTCTTTAAGCCATAGACTTGATGGCCTTTTTTCCCCATGAGGATATTTTTGTAGATTTTGGATATTTAAAGTATATTTTTAAACTTTAAAAATCTAAACAAAATTTTAGGCCTGTGAAGGGCTTGAAGCCTGCTTTTTGATATTAGGACAATGTTGCCTAGAATGAGGCCCCAAGAAACATCATAAGATCATCAATGTTACAGACCTTTTTCAGATAAGCCAGGCTGTCATTAGCTGTTAGTTCTGTTTGAATTTACATGATATTTGTTTTTGTCCTGGTCTTGCTCTTTTATTAAAGGTTTCTTTAAATTGGTACAGAGGAGTCCAGGTGAATAAAGCAGGCCCTTGCGGTCTCTTCTTAGAACTGCTTTTAGCCTTTTCTTTCATATCAGTAGTCCTCCTTTCGTTTTTTGAATTAAGGCAAACAAGAAACACATTAGTGCCACATAAATATATTAATACCAGTGACGACGCACTGCACGAATACACTTGACTTGAGCATTCATAGTTTTCACACTCTTTTTCTGTATGTTTAGCATTCGTTAACTCAGAAGTTAATGCGCTTGCTGCTTCCTGAGCAGCTCTTCTTTTCTCCACCCTAGCAGCCTGCTTCTTCTCTTCTTTCTTCGGCATCTTTTCGCATTAAAGCTGACTAAGTCAGTGTTTGTGATGCAATTACTTAGCACGTTTTCTTTAATTTTTCACTTAAGCTGGCACTTAAGTCTTCAATGATGCCTCAAGAATGATTTAAGATATGAAAAGGTAGTGGAAGTGATGAGGAAGGTGGTAGAGATGAGAACGGCGCCCTTACGCATGCGCCACATGGCCCTCTGCTGGCCACTGACAAGAGTTAATTCTGCAATAAAATAAAATAAAAATAAAAAGAGGAATAACCTTGGAGGTCAATCATCACCTGAAAGCAGATAGTAGACATCACATTGTATATGTGTACCAAATTTCAGGTCAAATGATTTGTGAGCTACAGGCAATTTAAAATCCTGGACAGACAAACGAACAGCCACACTGGCGTATTATATATAAAGATCATTTATTTAATGTTTCTGCTTGTTGTGATAGGCATTGAAACTTGTTTCCATTACACTTGACATTTAATTTCTGTATTTTAGATTTTGTCTTTTTCAAGTTTTTCAATTAAGCTCAGCCCCATAAACTCCGGATGATCATTCTTCCCTGGCCACGATTTACACCATTTTTGGAAGATGAGAAGTAAATCTCTTTGTGCAGTCCTGTGTGTGATTTTATAGTTGGACTCGAGTCTCTAATTGCATGTGACACGTCCGCACAAGCCTCATTACTGTTTGGCTCTGCCTGCCGTTGGACATTTGGAAGCAATCGAGACTCCTGGTGATGATAATGTTTACTCGTCAGGCACTGTTGAACAAACTCTCCTGGGTGACATAGTGTTGATGAAATTTAATGATTACAATGTTCTCATTTTTCTTGACTAAATTGGATGACCAGTCTATTTAATGTGACACAACTGCATAAGTAAAATTTGACTACTTTGGAAGGATATTTTTATCAGGGCAGGAAGAAGAGATCCTTAACAACAGAAAAAAATCCCAAAACAGAAAGGCACTCAATCATCCCTACTGCATCCTCACTCCTGATTCATCTGTAAAACAGAGACTCTACCGATATGAAGATGTAACATTCCAGTGAGCCACCAACATGGCTTCCCATTAAAGTATCTGTCAGCGACTTTCTGTGTGAACTCGGTTGACTCAGGAAATGCCTGACACAAGAGAGAACAGAACATGTTTCTAGGAACTCAAAAGGTAATGAAAATAAATTCACTCATCTGTCCAGAAAAGTGACGGGGAGCCCCACGCCTGTTAATAGGAATAAAAGTCAAAGGATGCTTAGCAGACACCCTGTGTCCGCTCAACCTGCCTTCATTTGACCAATGATATAGATATGGTGCAGTAGCTGTCACTTCAGTTTTGTCTCTAATGTCACCATCACTCGTCTTATAATACCATGTGTATCTCCCTTCATGTGTCTCGTTCTCTGTCTAAAGTCTTCCCCTCCATGTGTCACCCAATGGACTTCTTTAAATTAAATATCTTCTCGAGTATGTGAAACATTTTATCGCTCACAGCCACATCTCCAAATCACCTACGGTGTCTTACCCACTCCTCCTGTTGGTACCCCGTGAGTCTCTTGTGCATTAAGGACCACCTTCTGTGTCCTGACACTCTGTATGACTCCCTCCCATTGCTCAGTTTGACTCCTTGTGTGACTCAGGCCTGTTCCTCCTTGTGACGTCCCATATGTTTGTGTTTCTCTGGCTGTTTCTATTAGTACCAGACCTACTCATCCATGAGACACTTAGTGTAAATCAGATATGCCCCGTCATATCAAGGTCAATTTGTTTTTTATTTAATTGCATTTACACAAGATAGCATGTCATTTGCCTTCTCAGCTGCATCCAATAATAGACAAAAATATAAAAAAAAAACACAGAGAAAACAGGTTACACAAAAGTGCTAAAATATTTACCACCATTTGAAAACTATTTCTAACAGTTCGACAGAATTTTTTTACATACTGTAAACAGATGGCATGTATGAAAACCTCTGCACTCCCAAAATGTGATTACTTCTGATTTATTTTATTAAAAAAGTGTTTGCCAATGGGAAGAAACACCCTGCTCCACAGCGTGACTCACCTTGTGTCCACAACTCCATCATGTGATAAACCTGAATGGCTCCTTCTCACATCTCCTATGTGACTGCCTGTGTCTCTCTGTGACATCCGGGTCCAATCGTCCGTATGACTTTGTGTGTGTCCCAGACCTTCTGCTCCTTATGATGCTGTGCGTATGCAACATTCCCTGTGAATGTCCTTGTGTGTCTCTAGGACCACCAGACTTGTGACTTCCTGGATACCTGAGGCTTAGGTAGACCCTTTGCATTTCAGGTCCACTGCCCAGAGGGGACTGGGTGGTCTCATGGTCTGGAATCCCTGCAGATTTTATTTTTTTTCTCCAGCCGTCTGGAGTTTTTTTGTTTTTCTGTCCACCCTGGCCTTCGGACCTTACTTATTCTGTTAATTAATGTTGACTTATTTTATTTTCTTACTGTGTCTTTTATTTTTCTATTCTTCATTTTTGTAAAGCACTTTGAGCTAAATTTTTTCGTATGAAAATGTGCTATATAAATAAACGTTGTTGTTGCAATGCATAATCACTTACTGTATATTTTGCATCCATCCCTCCATCACGACTCCCTTTGTGTTGATTGCTTTACCCTCTCTGTGTTGTCCTATAATGTATCAGACCCATTTCTCAAGTGACATTTTGTGTCCCTTTATAACATGGTGCCCTGTGTTCTTTAGATCTGTCCTACTATGTGACTGCCTATGTGTCTCACACCCTCTTTGCCATCTGATGACCTATGAATTACAAATGTGCACCATGAAGTGACTGCTTGTGAATATCAGACCCGTAGGTTGCCCTGTGTATCTCAGACCTGCTCCTCTGTGTGACGTCTTGTATGACTCAATTCCCTAGACTCCCAGTGTGCCTCTGTGAATAGCAAGTCTACTTCTACTATATGATGCCCAGTGTGTTTCACACCAGCTTCGCTTTTTGGTTACCTGTGTGTTTCAAACCTGCTCCGCTATGTCACACTCTTTGTATCTCAGGCCTGCTCCTCTGTGTGACATGAATGTCTCACATCATTTCACTATTTGTGTGTCTCCCTGAATGTAAATCTGCCCCAGCATGTGACATCCTGTATGTCTTATTTCATTTGACTCCCTCTGTCTCTCTAAATACCCGGCCTACTTCTCCTGTATGACACCCAGGGTGTCTCACACCAGCTCCATTCAAGGACTGCCAGTGTATCTATCAACAACATCACTATGTGAATGCCTGTGTGTGTATCAGACTCGCTCAGCCATGTGATATCTTATATATTTCAGATGTTCTCCACTGTTGACTGTTCATCAGTGTCTCCACCATATGACTTGCTGTGTATTTAAGATCCGTGACATGCTGAATGTCTCACTTCATTTGACTCCCACTGTTTCTCCGTGAGTACTTCTTCTATGTGCCGCCAAGTGGGTCTCACACCAGCTGCATTATAAGCCTGCCTCTGTGTCTCACAGCTACTCCACCATGTGACACCATATGTATTTCATATTGTGCTATTCAGTATATTGCATTTCAGTTGCCTCTCTGTGAATACCAGGCCTTCTTCCCCTATGTGACACCCACTGTGTCTCATGTTAGCTCCATTATATGACTGTTGGTGTGTCTCCCAGCTACTCCACCAGGTGAACACCTTATATATTCAGATGTTCTCCTCTATCTGACTGCCAGTGTTCATTAAACCTGCTCCACTACGTGACTCCCTGTGTATTTCAGACCTGTGATATCAAGTATCCCTCATCTCATTTAACTTTCTCTCCGTGTCTCCCTCGAATACCAGGCCTACTTGTCATATGTGGCACCCCTTGTGTCTTACACCAGCTCTAATATATGACTGGCCTGTGTGTTTTACACCAACTTCGCCATGTGTTGCCTGGTGTATTTCAGATGTTCTCCATTATGTGACTACCAGAGTGTATCAGACCTTCTCCTCCACTTCACACCCTGTGTATTTCAGACCTGTGACATCAAGTATATATCTGACTCTTTCTTGATGTCTCTGTCCAAATATCAGGCCTACTTGTCCTCTGTGACGCTCCATGCATCTCGCACCAGCTCTTTTTTATGCCTGCCCGTGTGTTTCAAACCAACACCCTAATGTGTTTTACCCTCTGTTTTTTATTTGTTCTCCATTATATGACAGCCAAAGTGTATTAGACCTACTCCTCCAGATGGCACCCCGTGTATTTCAGAGTGGGGACATCCTGAATGTTTCACTTCTTTTGATTCCCTATGTCTCCATGAATAAACAGCCTATATCTTCTATGTGACGTCAAGTGTGTCTCACACCAGCTGCATTAAAAAGCCCACCTGTGTGTTTCAGAGCTACTCCACCATGTGATGCCTTGTATCTTTCAGTTGTTTTCCTCAATATGACTTCCTTTGTTCATTAGTCCTGCTCCACTATATGACTCTCTATGAATTTCAGACTTGTGAGATCAATTACATATATATCTCCTTTCATCTGATTCTCTGTGCGCGTCTCTCTTCGAATACCAGGCCTTGTCTCATATATGAAGTCCAGTGTGTCTCACACCGGCTCCACAAAATGACTGCCTGCATTAATGAGACCTGTAACATCCTGCAGGTCTCACTTCATTTGACTCCATGTGAATACCCAGCCTACTTCTTCTATGTGATACCCAGTTTGTCTCCCACCAGTTCCATTATAAAAATGCCAGTGTCTCTCACACCACACACTATATGACTTCCTGCGTCTATCAGGCTCACTCAACTATGTGTTGTCTTACATATTCAGATGTTCTCCACTATATTACAAGAACAAGAAAATACGAACACATAACATCCAGTTCTTAAATCCTTACACTGGCTCCCGGTTAAGTTTAGGGCAGATTTCAAAATCCTGCTTTTAACATATAAAGCATTAAATGGCCAAGGTCTGGCTTACTTGTCTGAACTTATCATGACTTACAAACCTGAGCACACATTGAGATGCTGGTCTGCTTAGGATTCTAAGGATTAATAAAATAACAGTGGGAGGTCGAGCATTTAGTTACAGGGCCCCTAAACTGTGGAATGGTCTGCCTGCTGCTATAAGAGGTGCCCCTTCAGTCTCTTTAAATCCCGGCTGAAGACTCACTACTTCAGTTTAGCATATCCTGACTAGAGCTGCTGATTAACTGTACAGACTGCATCTCTTTTGTTAGTCATTAGCACTAAAACATAAGTAACATGATAGTTATAATTTGTTAATAACCCTCACCTATTCTGTTTCTCTTCTCGGTACTCAAATGTGGCACTTGGTGCCACGGCCAACCTGCCAAGTTGTTTTGCCTGCCTAAGGTAAAGTCATCCCTGATGGAGGGTGGCAGTAATCGTGTGGTATAAGGGTCCTTTCATCAGATTGGCTGGCCTAGCACTGTTTTAGCTGTGGAATGGCCAATAGGGTGAGGCAGCTTGATGGCTCAGGACTCTAAACAAATGCAATTCATATTATATGATATCATCTGCTGTTAAATTCTGCTCCATACTTGTACATTTTTTATTTTTATCCTGTATTTTGGATTTGTTCTGTTCTGTGTATTGTATTGTATTGTATTGACCCCCTTCTTTTGACACCCACTGCACGCCCAACCTACCGGGAAAGGGGTCTCTCTTTGAACTGCCTTTCTCAAGGTTTCTTCCATTTTTTCCCTACAAGGGTTTTTTTTTGGAGTTTTTCCTTGTCTTCGTAGAGAGTCAAGGCTAGGGGGCTGTCAAGAGGCAGGGCCTGTTAGAGCCCATTGCTGCACTTCTTGTGTGATTTTGGGTTATACAAAAATAAATTGTATTGTATATGACTGCCTGCATTTTTCAGTCCTGTGACATCCTGAATGTTTCATTTCTTTGACTCCCTGTGTCTCCCTAAATACTTGCCCTATGTCTCCTATGTGACGTCCAGTGTTTCTCACACCAGCTCCACTGCATGACTATCGGTGTGTCTTACTCCAGCTCCACAATATGATTGCCTGCGTTTTTCAGACCTCTGACATCCTGAATGTCTCACTTCATTTGACCCCTGTGAATACCCTGCTTACTTCTTTTATGTGACGTTCAGTGTGTAACCCACCAGCTCCATTATAACAATGCCAGTGTCTCTCACACGAGATCTACTATGCGACTTGCCTGGGTGTATCAGGCTTGCTCAACTACAGTGTATGTATTGCCTCATATATTCAGATGTTCTTCGCTATATGACTGCCTGCATTTTCCAGTCCTGTGACATCCTGCAGGTCTCACTTTATTTGACTCCCTGCAAATAGCCAGCCTACTTCTTCTATGTGACGCCAAGTGTGTCTCACACCAGCTGCACTTTGTGTGTCACAGCACCATGTGATGTCTTGCTGCGTGTATTTCAGCTATTCTCCACTATGTGACTGCCTGTATTTATCAAAAGTGCTCCACCATATGACTCCCAGTGTATTTCAGACCTGTGACATCAAGTGTATCTCATTTCATTTGACTCCCTGTGCGTCACCCTATATACCAGGCGCATTTCTTCTATGTGGCGCCCAGTGTGTCTCACACCAGTTCCGACTCTCTCCTCCGTGTGACGTCTCATTATTGACGAATCCTGAAATTGAAAAAGTTTTGCATGTCTTAATCTCTGGTTTGGAGTTCTAATTAGAAAAAGAAAAATGTGAAATTATTGGGAGACAATGGCTCTTAGCAGGTTTTTTAATCAATTTCCTAATGAGCAACAGCATAATCATGTTTCGAAAGCCCTGAAATGGAGACTGCGGCCATATGGCTTAAGTAACTGATTGATTGGATTGGCAGATGGTTTTTAGGGAGCTGCTGCTCTTGCAGCGAGACCTGTTGTCCTGATTCCTTTCCTTTAATAGCTCTGGACTTTATTTTGGATTCTGCTATCATCTGCATGGTAAACGACTCATCTGCTGAAGCCGTGCTTCAGCGTTGCTGCAATATTCCCTGCCATATGCCTCATTAACAAATCTAACCGTTGAGTGGATTTTTACTGAGCCTGAATGCTGCTTTTGAGTGCCATTCCATATTGAAAACTCCACTTGACATTGAAGGACAAGAGGCACAATGCCTGAGAGGCATCCTGTTCATCTGGCCACACAACTAATTCATCAAGCTGGGCCGGTTGAGGAACATTGGCATTCATAAGCTGGAGAATTGTTTGTCATGAGAGTGTCCGTGGGAATGCTTTTCAGTAGCAGCTGAGGTCACCTCCAGTTCTCCTCTCTTGAGCTTTAAATCTCTTGGGTGGATGTCTGCAGGGACACCTCCTGGCCGCATGGGGCTGCACTGCTTCTTCTTGATTTTTTTGGTTTTTCCCCTTATGTTTCTCCAGATGTTTGGAGAGGGGGGCTCATTGTGGGCAAATACAGATGTTTTAAAGGGGATGTAATAGCTGCTCATTGTTCAAGGCATCTGGAAAATGGGGGCCATCTTCCCTTTGCCCCAGATGTTCAGCTGCTCGTGTGTTTGTACACATGTCTCTTTCTTTCACGCATTTTGGTCTGCAGATGAAAAGACGCAACTGTCGTTGATTGTGTTTTCTTGTTAAATGAATTTCAGTCTTCCATAAATATTTTTTTACTACTTACATATTCATTGAAACTGGTCCAAATGCTGGTTCTCATCACACATAAGTTTCTATTTGGTGAGACGCCAAGTGTCCCAAGGAGTGGCTCCATGCTTTTCAGATGATGGAGGACTGGGATTTGATTGTCTTGATATTTATCATTGCACTTTCCATTGTCAGCTTTGACATTCCCAGACACAAAGACCTATCGCTACTGACTAGACAAGAAATGGGATTTGTTCCTCACAGCTTAATGAGAGGCAGCAGGGCAATAGGAGAAGTGCTTGTGTGGCCTTGTTAAGAGCAGTACGCTGCAGGCTGTGATGACCAGTGTATCCAATCCGATGACTTCAGCTTTATGGCACACCAGGTACAATGTTCAGTCAGTTCCTTAGCCACTATTTTACAGAGTGCCCTTCAAAACACTGAGCACGATCTCCAAAATGAGTGCATAAAGCGGTACACATTTCAACACATCAATAAATCCTTCAGTTTATCCTTCCTTTATGTTGTATAGCACCCATCACGCTTTTCTTCCCATATCCTAATGCATTTGTGTAAGCTGAATTGGCCATTCAATTTGGCCTCTTTATAGGAGAGGGTGAATGTAAGTGCTGGACCCGTGAGGCCAGCAGGTACTCTGAACTGAATTGACCTTTCATAATGGCTCAAAGCACATTTCATATGCGGAATTCTGCATAAACAGTACTCATTGGTCAATCAGTGTTGTTTATTGGCTGAACTTTATTCTGTCACTGACCTGCCATACTGGCACTGATTCAACTCTTGACTGAGGTTGCTCCCTTCATGTTTTTATATTAGTTGTTGATCAGTGAAATTCACCAAAGGGTTTTTGCAGAGAACTAGCTGGGTTCACTGGTGACCTGCTTTGCTAAATTTTTTTCCTGACAAACTTTTTTTTTTCCCCAACAGCTCATGATGCTTTGTAAGGTCAACTGCTGTAGACATTAGTGTTGGATGGGGATGTCACTACACAATCTGCACTACATTCCCAATTTGCATCACTCATGTGCAGAACTTTCCCACATGCATACTGTAAGCGTACATCACCTCACACTTTACGGTGCTGCCTGATCTGCTTCATGTATGCATGAATAATTTATGGCACATAAACACATATGTCCTGTCACTACCTGATCACTATTCCAGCCAGATTTGCTCCCCACATGTGTTACGACATGGCCTGTTCTGAACTGTACTTGTGGATAGAAAACTCATATTATTATAATTTCAGGGGTACATTAGGTGGCCATAATGAGAATATTATAAAAGTTCATTCAAATTCACTCCTGAATTAAACATGTTATGCTCCTCGCTATGTGGCTCAGAGCTGGTAGTGACAGGGACAGCCTGCCTGAAGTGTATAACTCCAATCCCTTACATCACAGGCTCTTTAGGTGTTAAGTTTGTCAAAGTGATAGAAGCACATAAGGTGCAGAGTGAGATAAAGTCAGGGTATTGAGTGCTCGGATGATTTTTTCATTTCAGGAAGGCATGGTGGGACAATGGTTGGCACTGCTGCTTCACAGCTCAGGTGACATTTTTGTCCACAATCATTGGCCCAGCACAGTTGGCAGACAAATCCCTAGCCTTCAGAGACACTTAAAACAAGTCACTGCAGTATTATAATCCACTCAGCAATAGTTCAAACTCTCCTTCCCCACTGACTTCAAAGCATTTTGTTGAGTTTGCTGAAATTCTCAAACTTTTCCATGTGAATTCAGCAGGGTTCACTCACAAAACAATTCATGCAAATTGAATTAACAGTGAAATTAAATTAAAATAAATTGCATTTCGTTTCCAGCTAAGTTTGTATTATTCAAACAAGGAGATAGCTGTTTAGTTTCTGTTTAAAGTGTTTTCATGAATTAATCCCACATGTGTCTGCCTATCATGTAGTACTTAAATAAAGATCTCTACTGAAAAAAGGAAAAATAAAAAAAAAAAATCACCAAAAGTGTGCCTATCCTCAACTAGGATAAGGCAGTGATTGGGCTTCAGCAGCATTTGTGAGATTTCCGGAGAAGAAAACACAATATTGTCCATGATGGAGTGTTTAAGTGTGTATTTGTGGGGAAAATATGCTCCATGACACATTTTTAAAAAGCATACTGCTTTCCTATGTGGCGATGTGAACCAGAGGCATAAATGGAATTGATTTTATTGGCATGCGACGGGTCACATACTTTATACAGCTGCAGTGTGAATAAGGCTTTAGGGAGCCATGTTCTTTGTTTTTCCAATCAAAACAACTTTAAACCATCAAAAATATCTGAACCGAGTTTTGCTTTTCGCAATTGTGAAATCACCTGTTAATGTATCTGTTTTACAAAACTGCATGCAAATCGATGCTATTTACTAGTCCAGCATTTTCCAACATGTGGGCCATGGCAACATTGTAGGTGTGTCACATCCGACTTTGGATGAAACATCCCTCCCCTCAGTGCTAGAACGATTGCACTTGATTCACAGCGTCAACGTCACAGCCGACTAAAGACAAATCCCCATCCGCTCGTCCAATAATCCACAGCATCGTAGGTGCATTGCAGCTGATCCTGGACGACCTCCTGTACCCCTTCTCTGACAGTCGTGCTTGATTCACCAAAGACTGAGAAGCATTAATTATCACATTTCACTATGAGTGCCATTTGCAAAGTGGTCTGTGCACCGGCTTCACACAGTAAACATAAAACCAAGCTTTATGCTCTGTTGATCACATGAAAACACCCCACATGCACAGTGCTTCAAGGTTCAGGCTAACATGTGAAAAACTGGGTCGTTACCCCAGAAGTGTTGGGAAACACTGCACTGGTTAATACTATTGATAAATTAATTTTAGTTTTACAAAAGTGTATGTGAATCAGCACTTGCCTGTTTCACTCATCACTATTCAGTAGTCTACAGCACTTCTGAGTCTGTTTATTTGTTATAACGTATTGAATGGTTTTGGACAATGCCTCTAAATTGGCCGAGTATGACTCTGTGCATGAACAGGCCCTTCCGTGGACTAGATCTCCCATCAGACAATGGCTCCTGTATTGCACCTGTGGTTGGCATTGACTCCCCATGCCCCTAAAATGAGTTACAAAATGGACAGTGTGAGGGAGGGCCAGGAGCCTGACCCAGAAAGAGAGGGGGAGGCAGCATGCACAGGGCATTGTCTCCCCTGGAACACTAGATGGCAGCCACCCTGGGATGCAGCAGTGTCCCGGATTCCCACAGGGCATCATGGGAACTGGAGTTCTCAATTACACAGTACCTCATACTGGCACACTACACACTACACAGACAGCCATTTGACGTTCATGTAAAACAACTACTACTCCATTCTGTATATGCAGCACAAATTATTGATACACGTTCTGTTTAGCAATTTGTTCACAAAGCTTTATTTAACCTAGCTCCATTTATGGCGAGTGCCATCTCAGAGCTCATGTTCTATTCAATCAGTCGATCAATCAGTGAGTTCATTCTCTTTACCATTATAAATCACATCTTGTGTAAACACATTAACAGATATTGATACTGCAGATCACTCGATTGATGTGCAGACTTTCATTTGCTAATCCATTTTCATTTGTGAAACTGGGCAGTCTTTTACTGAATATGCTCATCTTTTGCAATATACAGCTAATTAACCTTCTGTTTGTATCAATAAGCAATGTACTTGGCCATATTAAATGTTAACAAAGATAGTGAGAGTACAAGACAAGTTAAACACTTGTGAATGAAGAAAACAGGATTGGGAGATCTGGACTTGACGAAGTCTTCTGCTTTTGCTCTCACACTATTTCTAATTTTAAGCTTGTCTGAGCCCCTGAAAATTCGGGCGACCATGTATAAAAATGCTTGTCTCTATATATATTGTGGAAATATATCCCAAAAAAAGAAGAAACTCCACAAAGATAGTTTTGGGGACCGTCCCTGTATATTGTCCTGCAGACAATTAATGTAACAATGAAAAAATAAATGATTAAAAATCCTGAGAGGTTATAATTGACAAAGTTTATGGTACAAAATGGCGTTTAAATACAGTAATGAATTATGGGAAAAGGAAATGATTGTCAGAAAGTAACATTGAATGCAGGAGTCAGAAACAGTGTCATCTTGGTGGAACCGGAAGTGAAGTCAGTTGTGAGCTGGATGTGACGTCATATCGAGTCATCGGAAGTGATGTCATGGTGGCCATTTTGGAACCCAGAAGTGGGCACTAATACGTGGGCAGAGCCACGGGGGACGGCTAGTCATTCATAAACGGCCCATGTTATATTTTTGGTAAAACCCTTACATTAAAGATGAAAGTCTACACTTCATTCACATAATGCTTGCTTTATTTCAAATCCATTGTGGTGCTGTACAAACCCAAAATAATGAAAATCATGTCACTATCAAAATACTTATGGAGTTGACTGTATCTATACTAATAAAAGGCAAAGCCCTCATTGACTCACTCACTGACTGACTGACTCATCACTAATTCTCCAACTTCCCATGTAGGTAGAAGGCTGAAATTTGGCAGGCTCATTCCTTACAGCTTACTTACAAAAGTTGGGCAGGTTTCATTTAGAAATTCTACGTGTAATGGTCATAACTGGAACCTATCCCACGTAATTTAGTGCCTGCCCATATAAGTACGTCCGTCAGCGGCAATCCAATAGAAACACTGCCGCTAAATATTCACAGGTGAAGGACTGTGCTTATGCAGAGGAAGATGAGATGGTCAGGGTGGTGTTTGGCACAAACTCGGCGAAACTGCGAGAAAAACTTTTAAGTGCCGGATCTCTAGCTAACATTAAATACAGCCGTGGACATCACACGAGATGGCACCAGCACAGCTGGAAACCTTCGATGCATGAACACCAAGCAGCTCACGTGAACTGACGCAGTGCACAGACAAAAAGCAACAGTTCCAAAGAGTGCTGAACAAAATTTTCACAATTGAGAAGACAGCAAAAAAATATGAAGCGTGTGATACATACAAGCATATTCATAAGTGCAGCTACTGCGGAAACAAAGCACACGGTGGAAAAAGTGAATGTCCTGCTAAAGGAAGACAGTGTAAAAAAAACCCATGCATGCAGTGTGTCACATCTCAGATAAAGAGGAAGACGAGCTATTTATTGATGCAGTAAGAAACGAATCGATGAATGAAACCTCTTATCTTTACAACGATTGACAAACACGGAATGTAACTTAAACACAACACATCCTACAAATACGAACCTGATTGAAAGAAATAATGATAATCAAATCCTTGATGACAGCAACACTCAATAACACTCACAAAACAATTACTGTATATTGACAATCATGTTAAGTTATTTTTAAAATGTTCCCTTTTCTTTTTCATTACTTCTTTAACACATTACTTCTCCGCTGCGAGGCGCGGGTATTTTGCTATTTATATATATATATATATATATATATATATATATATATATATATATATATGAATGACCTCCAAAGAGCGCGGAGACTTTTGATATCATGAACGTGTTTGCAAAAACTGGGGTCTCCTGCCCAGCAAAAGTCGAGCAGCCGGCGCATGCGCATAGCTGTGCCGGCCTTTGAGACGCTGACTGCGCTTCTGCCTTAAGTCAAAGTGAGCATTTTTAATTTTTCATCCTCCCCCTGCGCTATAGCCCAGACAAGTGCAAACACGGGACCCCTTTTCTACACCGCGACGAACTAATATTAAGTCGATTCGCACTTTCTATTTTGCTCGCATACGATTATGAGGTCGTCAGCTCGGATTATGAAGACACGCACAGGAGTGGAGGACTGACAGTGCCATCACAACTGATTAATGGCAGGGACGTCTCACCAGTCTACACAAGACCCACCGCGACTGTCCCCAAAAGGCGATCATAACGTCAGTGAACACATCTCTCTACACTATATAAAAGAAAAGGCAACTTTCCTTTCTTTACACCTTTTTTCCTTTTATCCCAAACCAAAGCCTTTCTCTCTTAACACTGCAGAGGACACAAAACTAATTTTCTTTAATTGCTGGTAATGACAGTAAGGCACATTACCAGAGGCAGAAATTTGGACGTTCACATAGAAAATGTAATTTCTATACCACAGCCGTCGTGTAGCGCCTTTCAAAAGGGATCTACTACCGAGAGATGATCCATATATATTTTAGCTGCTGTTAGTACTACTTACCTGTTGTGTTACACAGTCTTTAAAATGTAGTTAACCCGCAATCACTCCAGTAGTGCTCAATGTACCTGTACTTCTTAAAACGTTAATGTTTTACTGTTTAATAACTTATAGACTATATTTTATTATTTTTCCCTTGCACTCAGTGACCAAAGCTATACACACACATATAGACACATAGATATATATACACATATATATACCTGTGTGTATGTTTGTATGTATGTGTATATATATATATATATATATACACACACACACACACACATACATCATACATCATTAACACACTACTTCTCCGCTGCGAAGTGCGGGTATTCTGATATATATATATGCCAGCAACACTCATGACAATGACAAAACAATTACATTGTCAATCATGTTACGTTATTATTAAAATGTTTCCTTTTCTTTTTACTTCTCCGCTGCCAAGTGTGGCTATTTTGATTGATATATATATATATATATATATATATATATATATATATATATATATATATATCTGTGAGTGGAAAAAAAACACACCAAAATGTTTTTCATCACATCTTCAACAATAGTCGGCCGATTTTGATAAAATTTGGAACATTGTATAAACTTGTGTCAAAGCCTGGTCAAAGCATTATAAGATCTTACTTATTTATAAATTTGGTTGCCATGGATACATGCGAACGCAGATGATAAAGTTTGTAAACAAGTTTGACCCTTGTTAAATGTGCAGATAAAAATGGGTTTCAGTACAGAAGACCTTATTTTTATTAAGAATTTGGTTCTGCTAAAGGGTTATAGCAGTCATCGACTGATAAAAGAGTTCCCACAGAAAGGTTGGAACAAAAACGGCCTCGATGTGCTGCTACGAAAGATTCAGTCGACCGGCACTGTGGACCGGCAACCAGTACGCTCGGTGCGTACACTTGAAACATTGAAGCTGTTAACGATCTTGTACTAAGCCAAGAAGACGCACCACAGACTCACAGAACAACTCGACAGATAGCTAGAGAAATCGGAATAAGCCAAAGAACTGTGGTTGAGATAATCCATAAAGACCTGAAGCTGAAGTGCTTGAAAAAGCGCCGTGCACAGCAGTTAACAACAGCCAACGAGGAGCCGCGCTTGAAACGATGCAAGCAGCTGCTAGACAAGTTTTCAGAGCACAGCGTCAGCTTCATCTGGTTCACAGATGAAAAGGTTTTTACGGTGGCACCACCTATCAATGCCCAGAATGATCGTTTGTACGTACTGTCAACAACAAAGATGCAAGATACTGATGCCAAGCGCCTCCTGCGGACCCGCCCTACCTTCAGCCGCTCAGTTATGGTATCGGTAGCAGTCTCCAAACTTGGCTGCACAGAGCTTTTCTTCATTGAACCCGGAGTAAAAGTTAATGGTGCATACTACCGGGATGTCCTGCTGACACAGAACATGTTGCCAGCAATCAGACACATGTCAGGAGACTTTTTTGTCTTCCAGCAGGACAACGCCCCAGCACACCGTGCATGGGACACTGTTGAGCTGCTACGTTGTGAAACTCCAGGTTTAATTGGACCAGACCTTTGGACAGCAAACTCACCAGACCTCAATCCCGTCGACTATCGAATCTGGGGTTTGATGCAAGACCGCGTCTACCAGACTCCAATACGAGAGATCGAGGACCTGAAGCAGCGCCTCATCTCTGTCTGGGCTGAACCGAAACAGAGTGTTGTTGACAAGGCAATTGATCAGTGGAGACCAAGGCTGAGGGCTTGTGTTCTTGCCAAGGGAAAGCACTTCGAACAACTTCTTTAATAAATCATAAAACACTTATTAAAATTACTGTTCCACATCTTGTTGATAACTTTGAATAAAAAGGTAATCTCATTTTATTTATGTCAAAACACGAAGACTTAAGTTCAATAAGCTAGTGCAGCGATGTTGTTTGTTTGATGTGAGTAATTAATACAACTGTTGTTGGAAAACATATTACATACACTTTGTATCAAACATTAAGTAAATCAGCCGACTATTGTTGAAGATGTGATGAAAAACATTTTGGTGTGGTTTTTTTCCACTCACAGTGTAATATATCTATGTGTATATATATATATATATATATATATATATATATATATATATATATATATATATATATATATATATAAATATGAAAACAACACTCATATCAATAACAAAACAATTACATTAACAATCATGTTACGTTATTTTTAAAATTTTTCCTTTTCTTTTTCATAACTTCTTTAACACACTACTTCTCCGCTGCGAAGTGCGGGTATTCTGCTAGTATATATATATGTGTGTGTGTGTGTGTATATGTAGATATGTATTTGTGTGTATATATGTATATATATATATGTATGTATATATATATGTGTGTGTATATATACGTGTGTATATGTGTATATGTATGTATGTATGGATATGTATATATATATATATATATGTTTATATGTGTGTGTGTATATATATATATACTGCTCAAAAGAATTAAAGGAACACTTTTTAATCAGAGTATAGCATAAAGTCAATGAAACTTATGGGATATTAATCTGGTCAGTTAAGTAGCAGAGGGGGTTGTTAATCAGTTTCAGCTGCTGTGGTGTTAATGAAATTAACAACAGATGCACTAGAGGGGCAACAATGAGATGACCCCCAAAACAGGAATGGTTTAACAGGTGGAGGCCACTGACATTTTTCCCTCCTCATCTTTTCTGTTTCTTAACTAGTTTTGCATTTGGCTACAGTCAGTGTCACTACTGGTAGCATGAGGTGATACCTGGACCCTACAGAGGTTGCACAGGTAGTCCAACTTCTCCTGGATGGCACATCAATACGTGTCATTGCCAGAAGGTTTGCTGTGTCTCCCTGCACAAGGGCATGGAGGAGATTCTAGGAGACAAGCAGTTACTCTAGGAGAGCTGGAGAGGGCCATAGAAGGTCCATAACCCATCAGCAGGACCAGTATCTGCTCCTTTGGGCAAGGAGGAACAGGATGAGCACTGCCAGAGCCCTACAAAATGACCTCCAGCAGGCCACTGGTGTGAATGTCTCTGACCAAACAACCAGAAAGACTTCATGAGGGTGACCCAAGGGCCCCATGTCCTCTAATGGGCCCTGAGCCCACTGCCCAGCAGCATGCAGCTCAATTGGCATTCGCCATAGAATACCAGAATTGGCAGATGCACCACTGGTGCCTTGTGCTTTTTACAGATGAGAGCAGGTTCACCCTGAGCACGTGACAGAAGTGAAAGGGTCTGGAGAAGCCATGGAGAACATTATGCTGCCTGTAACATCATTCAGCATGAGCAGTTTGGTGGTGGGTTAATGATTGTCTGGGGAGACATATCCATGGAAGGTCACACAGACCGCTACAGGCTTGACAAAGGCACCTTGGCTGCCATTAGGTATCAGGATGAAATCCTTGGACCCATTGTCAGACCCTATGCTGGTACAGTGGCTCCTGGTGCACGACAATTCCTGGCCTCATGTGGTGAGAGTATGCAGGCAGTTCCTGGAGGATGAAGGAATTGATACCATTGACTGGCCACCACACTTTCCTGACCTAAATCCAATAGAACACCTCTGAGACATTATGTTTTGGTCCATCCAATACCACCAGGTTGCACCTCAGACTGTCCAGGAGCTCAGTGATGCCCTGGTCCAGATCTGGGAGGAGATCCCCCACAACACCATCTGTCATCTCATTAGAAGCATGCACCGATGTTGTCAGGCATGTATACAAGAACACAGGGGCCATACAAAGTGCTGCGTACAATTTTGAGTTGCTGCAATTAAAGTTTGGCAAAATGGACTAGCCTGCCACATAATTTTTTCACTCTGATTTTTGGGGCGTCTTTGAATTCAGGGCTCTGTAGGTTGATCATTTTCATTTCCATCAAACGATGTGGCATTCTTTCGTTCCTAACACATTACCCAGTCTATATCAGTATAGATATCCAGGAGGATTTCTTTTTCCCATTGAGATCTGATGTGTTTTCAAAGTGTTCCTTTAATTTTTTTGAGCAGTTTATATATTTATATATATATGACAGCAACACTCATCACTCACAACAGTGACAAAACAATTACATTGACAATCATGTTACGTTATTTTCAAAATATTTCCTTTGCTTTTTCATTACTTCTTTAACACACTACTTCTCTGCTGCAAAGCGCGGGTATTTTGCTAGTGTTAAATATATTTCTTTAATACTGCTACTAATATATGAAAACCCAATGAATCTGAACTACACTAAGCAGGTTTGGTAATGGATTTGGATAAATGGATGGATGAAAGGATGGATGTAAAATATATTTGGTTGGCACTATTCTTTTTCATTAATTTTCAGAATTGATTAAATGTGTGCCTTTACTCACTCACTCTATTTAGATTTACATCATATAGCACCTATCCTGGTAAATACACTCTCAAAACAAATTTTATATCAGGACATAAGAATTTTGACAAACAAGAGGAGACCATTCAGTCCATCAAGCTCATTTGTTTAGCTAATAGCTAAGCTGTCCCACTATCTCATCCTGATTCTTCTTAAAGATTATCAAGGTTTCTGCTTCAACTAAACGTCTTGATAGTTTGTTCCAGAGTCCCTCAAATCTTTGTGTTAAGAAATGTTTCATGGTTTCAGTCCTAAATGCACTTAATAATAATAATAATGATAATGCTTTTCATTTGCATAGTGCTTTTCTCGCCCTCAAAGCAATCTCCACACAGGGAGGCCCAGAGATGCAAACCCATGATTTCCTTACTGTTCCCCTTAATTTTCACCTCTAGTGCCCTCTAGTTTGGCATTCACTATTAAATTGAAAGAATTCTGATGGATCAGCTTTATCAATGCCTGGTTTTTAAATATCTGGATGAGGTCCCCATGTTGTCTCCTCTGCTTGAGACTCAACAGGTTTAATTATCTGAGTCTGTCAGAGTAGATCCAGAGGGGACTGGGCAGTCTCATGGCCTGGAACCCCTTCAGATTTTATTTTTTTTCTCCAGCCGTCTGGAGTTTTTTTTTGTTTTTTCTGTCCACCCTGGCCATCGGACCTTACTCCTTTTCTATGTTAACTAATGTTGTCTTATTTTAATTTCTTATTTTGTCTTTTATTTTTCTATTCTTCATTATGTAAAGCACTTTGAGCTACTTTTTGTATGAAAATGTGCTATATAAATAAATGTTGTTGTTGTTGTTGTTGATGTGTTTAAGTCCTGGAGTGCACTTGGTTGCTCTACCCTGCACAACTTCATGTGCTGCTATGTCTTTATTGTAGCGTGGTGATCAGAACTGCACACAATACTCCCAGATGTGGTCTCAACGACGCATTATACAGTAATGTGTAAGGATATATTCAAGTTTTTAAGAAATAACCTGACATTTTATTTGCTTATCTATTCATGGGGTGGCTTCCCCATGTGTCCCCAGTCCAAAATCTCGGTGCCCCAAGCACTAAACTTTCCTTCACAAATTTTTTACTTCATTGCCTCCATGCCAAGAGAGTTTTTGTTCCACTTACCTCCTGACTCCAAGCTCACGCAGCCCTTGGCAGAACAGTCTTTTTAATAAAACCCAAAGGGTCACATCTTATGCAATCACCTACGGGGCCATGTAGATGTCCTGGGTCATCTCTCCAGAGACCGCTCTAATGGCTACACATATCCCCAATTTGTTATTCCTGGGCTCCTTAAGCTAACTCCTGTAACCAATAGGGGGCACTGCAGCACCCCAAACCCCAGACACAAGTCCCGGGTTTAAATAAAAGTTTTTTTTTTAACACAACTACTTTACAAAAAGGCATAGAAAGTGAAAATAAAAGTATTCTTATTCTCCATTTCTCCTTTTCCTCTCCTTCGACTCCTCCAGGCGAGCTTTGTCCATCTCCTCCCCGACTCCAACTCCCCTGGATGAGCTCTAGCGGTTTCTTTTATCTTACAGAGTACTTCTAATTTTAGGGTATAGGAAACACTTCTGGGTTGAACGGAAGTCCCGAAAAGCTGGGTTCACAAATCTCCACAGCACCAACTGGCAGTATCCCTGAAACCCAACAGGGCTGCCCCAGAGGACTACAGTTCCCAGCATGCCTTGTGGGTGTTCATACTGGTAGTCCCACCTAGGGATTCTGCCACCTAACATATCAGGGGAGCATGGTAATCCTGCCAAGTATTCTCCCCCGTGCTCCGCTGGGTATTATTCCTTGGTCCAATCTTGCCAGTGTGCACACTTCTGCACTGGCATCATCTCTCATCTGTTCTGGCTAAGGGATGGAACACCCTGCCACTCATCCTTTCAACTTGCCACCTGGGCTTTCTGGCCATGTAAGGGAAGGGAGACTAGCGTCCCTGCATGCCATCCATTACACTCCAGTACTACACAACATATTCAGCATGGACACCCTCTGCTGTGGCAGGACAGTTGGGAAACTCGTTTTATATTTTATGGTTACTGTTACAGCATTTGTGCATGTATGTTTGTTAATGTTTATTCATATATGTTATTGTATTGGTTTTGTGCTTACTCTTTTATCTACAGTATACTATGGTGTGTTGTTTTATTTTAATCCATTGTACAATCTCCTTGAGTGCTATGAAAGGCACTGCTAAATAAAATGTATGATAAAGTGTTCTTATGGTGGATCCTTCTCCAATGACCTCTCTCTTACTTTAGTGACCACAGACACCTGCGAAGCCCCCGTTTACAGTCATTTGGCTCTTCACCCCATGAGTCTGTTATAGTAGCTTTCACAGTAAGTGCATGAGAGGTACAAATTGCACACACTAAGTCAGACATCATTCTTCATTGTGTATAGCATCCTTCATGCTGAATATTAGTCACAGAAGACAGAGTGCAACTTTTAAAGATGCACAGACCTCATGCAGTCGGCTTTTCAGAGGAAATCCACTGGGGTCTCTTGTGATTCGTGATTGTGAGTCAGTGTTGACAGAGACTGGCTGTCTGAGACACCGCTGGGTGCTGAGAGACGGCTCTCCCAGGGAGACCGACAGCGGCATGAACCAGCAAAGGATAATTTAGAGGGCGGCAGAGTGAAGTGTCAGGAGTTGAGGTCTCAAAATGAGTAGAGTCAAGAGTGGGCTTAACATTCTGTAGAAATGATGGCACTGGATGTTTTATATTTATAGAGATGTGTGTGTGCACGCTGTCCCTGTCTGTCTGTGTGTGCGTGTGTGCGCACTGTCCCTTTCTGTGTGTGTGTGTGCACGCTGTCCCTGCCTCTGTGTGTGTGTGTTTGTGCACACTGTCCCTGCCCAAGGCCTCCTTCAGTTTCAGGCTTAGTCAATGTTTGGCTGCCTCGAGACTTCTGGCTAATCCTTTGTCTATGTTTTCTCCTAACATTGTAAAACTTACTACTTCCACACCTGCTTACACTTCCGCAGAAGGTTTTATCCAGATGCTTCCATTCATGCACAACTGCATTCTTATGTCAATACCAAGGCAATCCTGTACAAACGGGGAACACTTTCTGGCAAATTGTGAATGTAACGGAGGCTCAGTGGTGCTTGTGCCAAGAAAGAGCTCAGACTTCCCTTAGAATGAAAACTTTCATTGAACTTGACAAAATTTTCAAAATAAAATAAAGAAAATAAAACCGACCCAAATCCCCAAGTCGAATGAGAAAAACTGGCTATTTATCTTTCATCCTCTTGCAGAATAGATGGGAGCAGGCAAAACAATGGCTTCTGTGAACTCAGTGGTTACAGACAAAGGAAAAAAGGGGGAGAAAATACAGAGTATTGCTTTGTGGTAAGCTTAGTAGATGTAAAGGGTCTTACATTTCACAGTTCGTGGACAGAATGTGGACAGATGACAGAAGTAGGAAACACCAAGTAGTATCTCTTACTGTGTAGAATAATGCATGAAGCTTTCCCTAAGAAAAAAATCAGTGCAAAGATTTGCAGTACCATACCATAACGTACCATGCCATACTATACTGTGCTATACCATACCATACAGTACCATATCATATTGTGCTGTGCTATATCATGCCATGCCATACCATACAATGCTATATAGTACCATATCATGCCATACCATACCATACAGTACCATATCATGCCATACCATATTGTGCTGTACCATAGCATTCCATACCATACCATACAATGCTATACAGTACCATATCATGCCATACCATACAGTACCACACCATGCCATACCATATTGTGCTGTACCATATCATGCCATACCATACCATACAATGCTATACAGTACCATATCATGCCATACCATACAGTACCACATCATGCCATACCATATAGTGCTGTACCATATCATGCCATACCATACCATACAATGCTATACAGTACCATATCATGCCATACCATACAGTACCACATCATGCCATACCATATTGTGCCATACCATACCATACAGTACCACATCATGCCATACTATACAGTACCATATCATGCCATACAATACCATACAATTCCATACAGTATCATATCATACCATACCATACAGTACCATATCATGCCATACCATATTGTGCTGCACCATATCATGCCATACCATACCATACTATTTTCTAAGCCCACTTAAAGGCTTATTTGCTGGCCTCACATGATAGAGATTGCTCACATTTTGTCCACTATTAACAGCAACAAGTTTAATTACATTTTAGTGCCATTTTGAGTCTTCTGGATGGAACTCAGCTGGGAAAGGGTGGAGTGCCTTCTCTAGGTTGGGGATGAGATGCTGCCTCTATTGGAGGAGTTCAAGTATCTCAGGTTCTTGTTCACAAATGAGCGATAATGGGAGAAAGATCAACATGCAGTTTAACATGGCTTCTGCAGTCATTCAGACATTGTAGCAGTCAGACGTGGTGAAGAGAAAGCTGAGGCGAAAGGCAAACTTCTCAGTTTACTGCTCGATCTAAGTTCCGACCCTCACTTATGATCAAGAGCTTTGGGTAGTGACTGAAAGAACAAGAAAAAACGAGTTTCCTTTTCAGGGTGTCTGTATTTGACCATAGAGATATGATGAGCAGACATTCAAGAAGAGCTCAAAGTAGAGCAACTGCTGCTCCACATCGAAAGGAGTCAGATAAAGTGGAATCTAATTAGGATGTCTTCTGAATGCCAACCTGTGGAGGTGTTTTGATCCTGTCCAACCAGTAGGAATTTTTTTTATTTTTATAATTTGCTGTTAATAGAGCAGGGGCATGTACTGGTGTGGTAGGTATAGGAAGACAGTACAATATGTAGCTAGGAGACCTGCCATCCATCTTGAACCCTTGAGTGCAGATCATGCCAACATATTTTGCGCCTGCCAATGAAGGACATCCATTAAAGTCTGCGAGTGTCACAGGATGATTACTACCAGAAACAGTGCACATAGGCTGGTCGTGCAAAGGAAAGAACCATAAGATGTAAAGTCCTGCAGAAAGTTCAGGAAGTTACTGGAAAGTGGAGGCATGTAAACTTGACGTGGGCAGATGCTGGGAAATGGTGGACTTCTGCATGGAGCGAGGGGGGAACATCACAAAGGCATCTCTGATTGGTTTATGCCAGGCCGTCGTGAGAGATTGGCCAGGTAAATTGTGCTTGGCATATAAAACAGAGCAACACTCCACCGTTGGAGAGTGAGGTGAAGTTCAATACTCAGAGAGCATATAAACAGACATTTAAAGTTGCCACTGATTTTTCCTGTCTTTCTTGCTTGTGCCATTTTTTCACTTTTAGCTTTCCATCTCTTTTCTTTTATTATCATCTTTGATTTGTGTCTAACATATGAAGGAGGAGAAAGAAGAATTGTTTGGTTTGGTTTGTTTCATTTCATTATTTTTTTTAACCACTTGATTATTTAAAACTACTGTATAAATATTCACTTTCATCTATTTCCATTCTTTGCTGTAAATATTCTGTGTCCTTGCAGAAGGACTGTGTTTAATTGCATGAAACAGGAATTTTTGTTTTCTGGCATTGTAAATAAAAAACATTTGTTTTCAATCTTCATTTGGGCCTGTGCTACCATTTTTCCACCATTGGTCCATTCGGGTACATCTACTCATGCCCATGCAGTGTTTGAGAGTCTGTGTAGAGGTGCCGGTAGACGGGGCATCAGATGGCAGAAGAGAGTTCAGAGAAAAGACCAGGAGTTGAAGAAATCTGGCAAAATTCAGCATCAGTAGGCAGGAAAGAGCCATTTAAGTCAACAAGAGGCAAGGAAAGCAAGGACCAGGAGTTCTAAACGAAGCTCAAAACGTTATGATCTGGCTTTGGATCTGAAATTTTTAAAGTTCTTTCTTTTCCTCTTAAAATATTTGAGATATAATTTTGAGACATTTACAGGTCAATTAATATAATTGTTACATTTATTTTTGGATTTAAAATGTTTTCAAAATGTTAAAAATTAATTACTTTTTTCTGCAGTGCCATTGTTTTTGTTATGGATGCCACCATTTTGTGCCCTTTTTTTGTTGCTTGGCAGTTGCAAGGTAAGGTCAACAAGGAAGCATGTGATGCATGACATCATGGAGTCATAGGTATACATGTTGTCATTGGATGCTTCCTAGTTTGTCCAAGTTTTTGGATGCAACCTAAAAATCCTAGCGTTATTCAGTTTATGTGTATAGTTTTGGCTTCAACTCACCCTTTTTGAATATTGATTATGGTTTTCTGGCCTTTATTTTTTCAATTCTTGCTCTCCCGGTTTTGGTCTTAACTTGTTTATTTTACCATAACCATCTCCTGGTCACATTTGTTTCTCCATACTGATGTGGCCTAAAGTAGTCAGTGCATAAAATTCATAAAACGATAACTCACTGAGACAAATGCATCCTCAGAGGTCTCTGCAGGAATACTCTGAGAAACTCTGGAGGCATTTTTAAGAGGACAGATTATTTCATATCTCTCCCACAAAAATAAGAAGGCATCAGAGTTAATCGGTGGAATTAACAGAATAGATCAAAAACACACCAGTTCTCTAAATGAGGCACTTTATAGGAAAAGACAGGGTATGCAATCAGAACTCAACTTCTTGACAAAAAAAGAAATGGAACAACTCATTTTTAAATCGTGACATCATTACTATGAATACAGAGAGAAGGCTAATAAAATCTTAGCTCAAAAATTCCACAAGCAGGAAGTTTGCAATGCGATATCTGTAATTACCAACACAGACAGAGATAAATCATTAACTATAAAAATATAATGCACACATTTAGAGACTACTATATGGCCTTATATTCTACTGAGTTTAAAGAAGGCAAGACAAATCTGAAATGTTTTTGATACATTACAGATACCACAGTTAGATACTCTCATTGCAGAGGAATTGGATAAACCTCTGACAATCTCAGAATTACTAGACAATATAAACTCACTCCGATGTGGGAAAGCTGCAGGCTCTGAAGGGTAACCTGTTGAATTTTATTTTATAAAATTCAATCAAGTTAGCTCCCCTTTTATTAGCAACTTGAAAAATACCCGCGCTTTGCAGCGGAGAAGTAGTGTGTTAAAGAAGTTATGAAAAAGAAAAGGAAACATTTTAAAAATAATGTAACATGATTGTCAATGTAATTGTTTTGTCACTGTTATGAGTGTTGCTGTACTCAAGGATTTGATTATCATTATTTCTTTCAATCAGGTTCGTATTTGGAGGATGTGTTGTGTTCAAGTTACATTCCGTGTTTGTCAACCGTTGTAAAGATAACAGGTTTCTGCGATGTTACGATGTCCATGGCTTTATTTAATGTTAGCTAAGACCCGGCACTTAAAACTTTCTCTCGCACTTTTGCTGAGTTTGTGCCAAACACTAGTCTATCCCTGACCATCTCATCTTTGTTTGCATAAGCACAGTCCTTCACCAGCAATTTTAACTCTGTTACAAAGTGATGAAAAGTCTTGTTAATACCCTGCATCCTCTCATTAAACTTGTATCTCGGGAATATCGTATTCAGGCATGACAAACGCCAGTGGCAGCCTGTCTATGAACTTAATTTAAACTTAAAGTTTACAACCTGCTTTGTTTCCGCAGTAGCTGCACTTATGAATATGCTTTTATGCGTCACTTGCTTCATATTCTTTTGCTGCCTTCTCAATTGTGTAATGCGTTTTTTGTTCAACGCTCTTGCTTGTTGTCTGCGTACTGCGTTCACAGTCAGTTCATGTGAGCTTCTCGGAGTACATGCATCGAAGGTTCTCAGCTATGCTTGTGCTATCTCGTGCGATCTTGCGATGTCCACGGCTTTATTTAATGTTAGCTAAGACCCGGCACTTAAAAGTTTGTCTCGCACTTTCGCTGAGTTTGTGCCAAGCACTAGTCTATCCCTGACTATCTCATCTTCATTTGCATAAGCACAGTCCTTCACCCGCGAATATTTAGCAGCAGCATGTCTATTGGATTGCTGCCAACGGACGGCCTTATATGGGCAGGCACTCAATTACGTGGGAGGCGTGACGATTAGGGACCCAACTCCGCCTCACACGGCGACCGAGCTGCAGGCTATGGCCGTATATATGTACATAAGTAGGTTCCAGTTATGAACGTTAAGTGTAGAATTTCAAAATGAAACCTGCCTAACTTATGTAAGTAAGCAGTAAAGTTTGAGCCTGCCAAATTTCAGCCTTCTACCTACATGGGAAGTTGGAGAATTAGTGATGAGTCAGTCAGTCAGTGAGGGCTTTGCCTTTTATTAGTATAGATATTTATAGAAGCCAAAGACAATAAAATTCTACCTCATACTTTTCGCCAAGCATTAATTATTGTCTTTCCTAAGCAAAATAAGGACTTATTACAATGTGCATCATACAGACCAATCTCACTTCTGAATAATGATGTTAAGATACTCTCCAATGTCCCAGCTAGAACGACTGAAAAAGTGCTCCAGTTGGTAATATCACAACACCAAAATGGATTTATTAAAGGCAGACACTTAGCTTCCAATCTTCTACGGCTGTTTAATGTAATATATTCACCCATAAAGAGTAACACCCCGGATATGTTATTATCTTTGGAGGCAGAAAAAGCATTTGACAGGGTTGAATGGAACTACCTATTTACCACTTTGCACAAATTTGGATTTGCCCTGAACATATGTGTATGGATCAAACTACTGCATACCAGTCCAGAAGCTTCAGTTCGTATTAACAACATTATTTCAGACTACTTCAAACTAGAATGTGGCACTAGACAAGGATGCCCCATTGTCACCAATGGTATTTGCAATCTCCATTGAGCCATTGGCTGCTCCCTTTTGAAATGCATCTGAGATAAAGGGGATTATCAAAGAAGGACTGGAACAGAAAATATCACTATACTAGCCAACCTGCGGCGTAGCATATGCCACATAATTATCAGTGTGAACAGTCAACGTGGCTCACAGCTGCATCTGAACTGTAGCACAGACCAAAGCGAGTGAGCATGTGTTTAGTGACATGTTGGGGGCGGGCACATGAGCAAGCAGAATGCATGCCTCGAGAGCGAGGGTGGACGCAGGAGGAGGGTGAGAGTTGGTGGGCGGGGCTCTGTCGTGCATTCCACATGATGCAAGAGGAGGGTTAAAGTGGGTGGTCGGGGCTGTGTCATGCGTACCCCATGGTCGGGCGACTTGGTTGATTATATATACATTGGAAAATCAGTTTACGACCAGAGTTTTGGAACGAATTATGGTCGTGAACAGAAGTAATTTCCCCCATAGGATTGTATTTAAATACAATTAATCCATTCCAGACCGTATGAACTGTATGTAAATTTATATTTTTTTAAGTTTTAAGTAGAAATATAGTTAATTATACCATAGAATGCACAGCATAATAGTAAACTAAATGTAAAAACATTGAATAACACTGAGAAAACCTTGAACAACAGAGAAAACTAACACTGCAAGAGTTCACGCTATAGTGATACGAACCGCTCGCTAAAAACACTTTTTTTTTAAAAGTTTTAAGCACAGGGAAAAAAATTAACATTTGAAAAATCTGTAATTTAATAAACAACCAAGAAAAGTAACATTGCAACAATGCACGCACGCCTGTGTGTGTCTCTCTCTCTCGTGTGTGTGTGTGTGTGTGTATGTGT
Source organism: Polypterus senegalus (assembly GCF_016835505.1). Taxonomy (NCBI): domain Eukaryota; kingdom Metazoa; phylum Chordata; class Cladistia; order Polypteriformes; family Polypteridae; genus Polypterus; species Polypterus senegalus. The sequence continues at coordinate 114,579,993 of NC_053163.1, forward strand.
GTGTGTGTGTGTGTCTCTCTCTCTCTCGTGTGTGTGTGTGTGTGTGTGTTTGTGTGTGTCTCTCTCATGTGGACTGTAGCACAGACAAAAGCGACTGAGGCTGTGTTTGGTGAGTTGTTGCATGCGGGCACATGAGCAGGCAGTGCGCATGCCTCAAGAGCGGTGGTGGACGCAGGAGGAGGGTTAGATTTGGCGGGCGGGGCTCTGTCAAGGGTATTCCATGGTCTTAGAGATGGCGGGCGGGGCTCTGTGAGTTGGTGGGCGTGGCTTTCTGGCTTGCTTGCGCTCACTGTCTTGCGTGCCCTTAGTGAATTATATATATATAGATGCCGATGATATGGTACTATATATATCAGTTCTATGCCTGCAGTCCTAACATCACTAGCAGAATTTCAAGGAATATCTGGACTCAAAATTAATTTTAATAAAAGTATGCTATTTCCAGTTTAACTATCTAGCACACAACATTAAATTGGACACCTTGCCTTCTATCATCATAGATCAGTCTAAATACCCAGGGGTAAACATCACAAGAAAACATATAGCTCTGTTTCAACAAAATGTTGCTGTCTGCATTGGAAAACTTAAAAAAGATGCACATAGATTACTTAAGCAGGGAGAATTAACACTGTCAAGATAAATATCCTCCCTAAGCTTCTGTTTCTATTTCAGAACATCCCCATATACATTAACAAATATTTTTTTAAGAAATTAGATTCAATCATAACCTCATTTATTTGGAATTCCAAAGGGCGACCCTACAGTGACTTAAATCAGAAGGTGGCATGGCTCTTCCTAACTTTCAGTTTTATTACTGGGCCGCAAATATACAAGCTATTAACACCTGGACATTGACACAAATAAATGAACATACATAGGCTTGGTTCACAACAGAAATACAATCCTGCAGTACTTCTTCATATTCCTTGTTTTGTATCCCAGTAAATACAAGCTATCGTCAATATATTAAAAATTTTCATTTACTCAGAATATGAAACCAATGTTGGAAGCTGGAAGTGCGTCCTAGTCACATGGACAAAGTGAATGACGTGCTTCTGGGTTGAAGAAGAGGAGTTTTCATCTGACCCGGAAGTGCTAGGAAGTCACATAGACTGCGGGTTCAGAAGCACTTCCGGGTGACAGACTATAAAAGGACTGTGGGAGATCCCAGACATTGATCTGAGCTGGGTGGAAGGGTGGCAACACGTCTGGGAGAGTTGGAGGATTGTATTTTTGAGTATTGATTGATTATTGTATGAGTATTGTGGAGAGGAGGGTGTCTTGTGCAATATTTATTAATAATAAAGTCAATATTTGGACTTTTACCTGGTCTCTGGCGACTGATCTGAGGGTTCAAGGGGACGACAGCACCCCCTATCTGTCACAATAGATAATGTCTTTGTGTTCTACAAACAATTACACTCCAGATTTAGCTTTCCATGAACACAATTTTTTCCACCATTTCCAAATTAGAAACTTTGATGCTAAACGAAATCTGCCCAATTTTCCTCACTTCCCGCCTCTTTCTATTCCAGAAGAAATATCGATCAGTCTTGAGGTCTCAGATAGCATTTCAATAATATATCAAAACATTTTAAAGTCCCTTCCTTTCAAAGTTCCCTGAGTACAGTGGGAAAAGGATCTGTTACATTTCAAAAAGGGATTCGAAGGCAGCCATACACAGAATTCACTGGAACTCCATATGCGCAAAACACACTGTAAGAGCCATTTGCTAGTTACATATTTAAGTTATATGAATGTTTTACTAAATATTAGTACATAGTCTATAGGAAGTTCCTATAACCCCCATAAGTTGAATTGCATTGGTATATTCTAAGTATTTCTAGCCTCTCTGACTAAACATCATTCTCAGTTTGTGATCAGCCCTGCCATGTGTAAGGTGTAGAGGGCACACGGTTTTAAACTGTGCCTTGTGTGTTTTGTGTGCCAAGTAACATGAAAGACAAAGTGCTTAATTGAATGTGCTGCGCCATATGTTTAAAGAGTACAAAAGAAGAAGTTAAGAATCTTTAAGCATAGAAAGAACTAAAGTTGTACAAGAAAAGCTAAGTTAAGAGAAGATAAATTTTTTCTCATTTTTTTACCTTTTATTCTACGTGTCTAACAGCTTTTTTCGTTATTCTTGTGTGGATTGTTTGCTTTGAATTTTCACTAAATATTTTGAAACAAACTTTTAGACTGAGAGATTTCTTTCGGCACACGTTTTACCCGTGCTTGAACGCGCCTTATACTCCTGCGGCTACACACACAATTATTCAACTTAAAATCTTAACATCTATTCAACCTGTGAACACTGCAATCGAGCTCCAGCCTCATTGGACCACATGTTTGGGCCTGCATCAAATTAACATCATATTGCACCAAAATCTTTAAATGCCTATCAGACTGCCTTGGTGTCACAATCTCTCCTAATCCACTAACAGCTGTGTTTGGTGTACTCCCAGATGGGCTTAAAGTGGAGAAGGTTAAACAAATTGTGATTGCCTTTACTTCACTACTAGCACATAGACTTATTTTGCTCAAATGGAAGAATCCTAGCCCACCTCTTTTCAGTCAGTGGGTAAATGAGTTTATATAATATTTGAAATCGGAAAAAAATCTAAACTTTTTAAAAACCTGGCAGGATGTAATCACCATTTTAGAACAAGCATTTATATTGAGGAAAAGGATTCTCCTCCTTCTTTTCTACTCTTAAAAGTTTTACTCTGGCTGTTGGCCTTCTTCTCTTTCTCTTGGGTGGGGGTTGAATTGAATTTAGTTGCTTTTAATAAATTAAAAAAAAGAGGAAACAATACCACAAAACACAAGCGATTATGTTACCACTAGAGTTTTAGACTGTATCCAATAACTTGCATGTCTGAGTTACCGTGGTGCCATGAGATACAGCTTCATAGGTTCATCGATGACATTGTCATACATCCAGTGAAGAGTCCAGTGAAATTTTTACTTCTATGAACTAATCAGCATGTGAACGGACTGTAAAATGAGCAGTTGGCCCAAATAATTAAAGAACTATGATCAGGAAAAAAAGAAAAGAGTCAAAGAGCAAAGCAAATGTCAAAACTGAAAGTCGAAAAGAGAAAAATGTTAAAGTCAAATCGTAAACCTAAAAACCCAAGTCAAAAAGCAGAGCTTTTTTCAAAATAACAGTAATTAAAGTTCATACTGAGCAGTATGCTAAGTTTGGTCCAATCGTGGTGATGGTGACTCCAATTGAACAGTGTTATCTCCAGGCAGAGGAGCAGCTTCAGCTACAGACTACTGTCACTGTCCTGCTCCACTGACAGACTGAGGAGATCGTTCCTCCCCCACAATATGCGACTCTTCAATTCCACCCGGGGGAGTAAACGCTAACATTACTCAAAGTTATTGTCTGCTTTGTATCCCAAAAAACAGAATGCTGCTGGAAAGCATGGTAAAAAATTATTAAGTGTCTAAACTGAAACTCTAAACAAAAATCTGATTGCAAAATTGAAACTCCCAAAACAATTCTAAGAGCAGTGTTACAGCTTCAGAGAGCCTCACAAAAAATCAAAACAGAGAATTATAACACCATGCAACATACCACCACTCTTCCTTACCTGACATTTTTTAGAGGATATTTACATTTAGTAAGCATGTATCTAAATTAAGTAGGAAATCTGAAGATTGCTTATTATTTTTACTATTTCACTTGCTGTTTAAATGAACACCATGGCTGTGTTTAGTGTTCATTAAATATTTAAAGCACAACTAGGATAAAAAGAGTGAAACAGCCAAAAGAGTGTGACTAAATCAGCAAAGGTCAGAACCAAGAAGATTGTCAAATCACAAATCTAAATGAAAGCCTTTCCAAAGGTGAGCACAAAAAGATGATGCCAGTGATGAAAACACGATTCAAAATGAGATGATGTCTCTGTCATAATGATAAAATAAATACATAACAGAAAGATAAAATATATGTATTTCAAAATGGTCACAAAAGTAAAAAAAAGATTGTGACAACGGTGTCAAGGTCAGGTGGAGAACAAGGGAGAGGAGGATTGCCTACAAATACAATACAGTACAATTTATTTTTGTATAGCCCAAAATCACACAGGAAGTGCCGCAATGGGCTTTAACAGGCCCTGCCTCTTGACAGCCCCCCAGCCTTGACTCTCTAAGAAGACAAGGAAAAACTCCTAAAAAAAACCTTGTAGGGAAATAAATGGCAGAAACCTTGGGAAAGGCAGTTTAAAGGCAGACCTGTTTCCAGGTATGTTGGGCGTGCAGTGGTTGTCAAAAAAAGGGGATAAATACAATACAATACACAGAACAGAACACAAGTAATATAATAGTGCAATCGAAATCTTACAAGAACAGTGCAGAATTTAACAGTAGATGATATCACATAATACGATTTGGATTTGTTCAGAGTCCTAGAGACCTTGGCCAGTTCAAAGAGAGACCCCTTTTCAGGTAGTCTGGGCATGCAGTGGGTTTCAAAAATAAGGGGGTCAATACAATACAATACAATACAATACACAGAACAGAACAAATCCTCAATACCTCAAATGCGTTCATTGCTCAGCATGAGCCACTCTTTTACACCAAAATTTAACAAAAAATTGCCTGTTTTCAATAGTGAAGTGATTCCTCTTTTTCAGTAGAAGTCTCTTCCTTAAATACTAAGGGCTGTGTTTCCTTCCTCTAACAAATATATAAAAGGGGTGCAAGTCTCAGGGGACACCCAAAAGCCAGCCCTGCCTTCTTCATGGGTTCGGACCCACTGAGCAGGCCTCACCCTAGGCAACTGGCCCCAAACTCATATAGCAGGCTGCCTGCCTGTGCAGACCAAAATAGGGGAAGGTTTTTAAATATAAAAAAGTCACAAAATCTTCAAAAAAAAAAAAAAAAGGAAAACCATATAACCTCAGGTCTTAATGTTAACATAGCAAAGTTTCTAAAAAATTTAATTAAAAAAAAAATAAAATCAAGGCAAGACAAAGGGTAAGTTAGGTCTTGCCAAAAAGGCATGAGTAAACATCTCCAAAATAACAGCATCCAAAGACAATACTAGCCAGAGGTCAAAATCCCAGAAATCAAGAACATAAGCATCGAACACAAAACAGGAATTAGATGGAAAAACGCAATGCCGAAGCACCAGTTACCTTGGAGCGTCCCCTTAAATGCCAGCTGGGGCAGAACCCCAACTGCGTAATTGCATGGCCGTACCACTTTAGGCTCCATAGAAAGGAAACAGGGCCTACTGCTATGTAGACAGCATATATTACTAACATAATATAGATATACAAAATAATTAATAAACAACTCAATATTACAAAACAGACAAAGTAAAAAAAAAATAATAATGCCATAATGTGAAAAATATTTGAACAACAAGAAACATACTTATGGATCCCTGGCTGAAACTTAACAGTGTATTTCTTATGTGTCCCAGACTCCTAAGTACAGAAGTCTGGCTTGTCACCCACTGAGAGAACCATCTGCTTGGATCTTTGGTGAAATTGAGAAACATCATTTAAATCAAGAAACGTAGCTTCATAGCTGACATTCACATAATAATTTGGTTTTGATCCCCAACCCCTAGATCAGACAACAGAGCAACATATGGCTTAAAATTTGGAATGACGTGTCAGCAAGAACCTGAGATTCTGAACATGGAAATGTGAAGACTTCTTTTGTTTTGCTCAGCCATGATTTATTCATGACTTTCTCATAGAGTACCCAAAGTAATAAGTTTCAGACATCCTTAACTTACATTTTTGTGGATTAGCAGTCAGATCAGCTTCACTCAGACTTTTTAAGTTGGCAGTGTTTCCCAATCATTACTAATAATGAAAACATCATCTAGATATGCTCCAGAATCCTTGGAATGGCGCCTTAAAATGTGGTATATCTTACTTTGAAACGTTGCAGGAGCCCCACACAGCCCAAATGAGACTCTAATTAATTCAAAAAGTCCATCGCAAAACTTGGATCCTGCCAGTATTGTTTTGAGTACAGTGATGTAAAACACTTTACGTTTCAACAAGCTCATTAATTCATGATACAAATACAAGTCAAGCTCAACTGTCTGAAATACACGCAGAAATATATACTGCCGTTGTGCACCAAACACTCTTACACTGCAGAATAACATCTAACTTAAGCATTTGTTTTACCTCCATGTGGATGGCATCACACCATCCATATGTTTAGGGACGTCTGTCTTTCCTGAACCCTTTTTAAAAATGTATTTCAACTAAACCCCAAGCTGCTGTTTTTTACTTGTGTGCTTTTTCATTTCTGTTATTCTTTTTAAACAGGGTTTCCCTAATTCAGTCCTGGCGTACCATTTTGACTGCAGACTTTCATTCCAAACAGTCTTAATCAGGGGGCCACTTTTATGCCTCATCAATCTAATTGATTAGCTGGCCTTTTTGATTTTCTTTTTCTACATTCAGAAAAGTGCTCTGGGATGATATTTATTCTAAGAAATGTTCCTTCATTGTTATAGTTCTAAACAATTCACTTTCTTCTACCATTTTAATTTCAATTCACTTTATTTCTGTGGAGTTTGCTCTGTAAGTTGTATCCTGATGCTGAGTTACTGATGAGCAGTGCAGACACGGGAGAAAGTGACACTGAATGTTAAAGCAGAGCCATTACTTCAATATTATATTAATTTGTATACTAATTAGTAATAAAAGACTTAACTAAGTGGTCCTCAGATTCAGTCCTGAGGACCACCTTAACTGCAGGTATTCATCCCAGCCTTCTACTTTTACCTACACTCCTGTCTTTATTATGCAAGCTGTTATTTCCAAGTGTATGCCTTTTTTGTTTTAACCTAGTAATTAAGAAAACGGGTTTGTTAAATTTTTAGGGGACTGCAGCAAGCATCCATATCTGTGATATTAATTGCTGTTCTTTTTCTTGCTTTTTAAAATTTTCCTGCTTTTTATGTTCAGGTCATTTAAGCCATTTCTTAATAATTAGCTAACAAATTAATTTTACACTGAAGTGACTGCTTCCCTTTAACATTCAGTGACATTTGCACCTGCATCTGCATGGCTTATCACTAATCATCAGTATTTGGATAGAATTAAGGCAGCAAACTCCACAGGAAAATTGAAAAATACATTACAAAGAGAGCAAGTAGGAAAGACAGAGACAGGAGTGGAGGTCAGTAATGAGAAGATTCTAAGCCATGCGTGTTACCATCTCATATTGACTTGTGTGTCATGTGACTGGCAACGCACATAGTAACAGTAAACAATATGGCCGTGGTCACAAAACACATGTGATGGTTAAGGTATATTATGCTAATTGGATCATAACACACATTAACTAGCCTCAGCTCTTCCCCAGGTAGGCCAGGATCTGGCCAATGTCCTTACGATGTTTGCGAATCCCTTGAAGAGAGAGCTAATAATACTTTAGGCCCTTTTTTAATCTCCCCCATTTTGTTTCTGAGTCTCTTTCATCATCTGTGAGAGCTTTTTTTTGCCAAGGCAGTAAGCTTAGGCAGCTTTTCATACAAACTGGCATTTCATGCGCCAATGTCTGTTAGACTTGATTCTCGCAAGATGGCTTTACAATCTTCCTTAAATATGTCCAGCAGTTCCCTAAGATAGCCGCCAATCAAGAACTCCAAAGGACTAATGATAGCTGATGCCACATACATGAAGACAGCAAAACCACATTTCCAGCCAACATGTACAACTCTTTTAATCATTTGTTCCCACATTTTGCTGAATCTTTCAGTCAGCCATTTTGTGGTGATTGACAGTAATACTTAATTTCATGATGCGTGACAACCTACACAGTTCTTTGATCAATTTGATCCCTTGAGCTACCAGGAGGGTCTTTATAAAACCATAAAAATGTTAAATGTTTTTCGAGCATTCACTGACTTTGAATTTTATAAAGGAGTCAGCTCTGGATAGTGGATCTTATAATCCATTAATGCAAGAATGTAATTACTGCCATCAATTTTTTATATTAGGATGTGGACTCCTAATTACCAACCATAATCTTTCAAATAACACTTCACAATCAATGTGGCATGGATGATGTGCTGAAACAAACTGACAGTCAAGACAACTCCCACAGAACATCTCCATGTCTTTTTCAATATTAACCCAGTAGAAGCCTCTTGACCTCCACCCATGCTTTTATCACTTTCCTATCAGAAACACATTTGTGATTATTCTTGATGTTTCAACATGCAATTCATTTGTATTTCTTATTGTCTGGATTTTTTTATTGCCTCTCCCTTCATGTTATTGTGTCAGAGTTATGCTTTAGGAGTCGGCATTTTTGCATGGAAGCTCATGGCCGCTACTATTTTGAATAGACAGTGCCGTATGTGATACGAGCAGGTGCAGCGCTTGAAGCCTTCACATCCATGTCTTGACAAATCTTTACAGTTATGGAAGATTTACAAATGTAGACATCAACTCTCAGATGTCTCCCCATTATATATGAGTACAGAAGGTGGTGAGCAAACGACTTCCGGCAGATTAGGAGTATAAGTTGGTCAAAGTTTACTCTGCTAGTACATTCTTCTAATTTGCTAAATGACAGCTCTTCTGTAATGAAGAAGTGTGGTGTTGGCACTTGTCCTGCCTCTCTTGAATAAATCTTGTGTGCGACCTGGACTTGTTGAATGGCAAGCTCTAGTCTTCTCATTTCTTGGAATGTGAGTAAGTGTGGGGAATGGTATAAGTGTCCTGCCGCCCAGTCCACCAGTGTCCTTCACCACCTCCACCTTGGAGCCTGTTTTTCTGTCCTGCTCACTCTCTTCACTCTGAAGGCTTTTATCTTAAAATGTAGACTACCTTTTGTTGGTATTCATAACTTGTAATGAATCAAAGATGGCGTTTCCATTATACATTGCTTTTCACTGTTGTATTTGCTGCTGCATTCCTTTTCCACATTAAATTGATTCCTGCTACTTTGTATATCCATGAAGATATAGTATGGTAACCTTTTTTGTGTCTTAGAATTTTTAGAACAAATTCTTGATGGGTCCTCATGATGACAAAAGAATCTAAATCTGTAGCACTATGTTGAGCCCGCAAAGACTTACTTCACTGAGCTGGCTCAAGTAAATAAGACCCTTCCTGTTCTGCCTTAGTGAGACTGAAAATATTTTAGTAAGGACCAGGAGAAAAGACTAAATCCAGAGAGGTACTAAATCTGTTAACCAGGATCAACTCAATCTTTCAACTAATCAAGGTGCAAAGCAAGAAGCAATTTTCTAATTTCTCAAATACCATCATAAGCATGTTAAATGCTTTCTTTTTATTTGTTCTTCTATGTGCTCTATGTGTGTGAATCACTAAGTGGTTCTTAAACAGACTTTCTCTTTCTCTGACAGGACACAGAATCCATTACATTCATGATATTACAGCTCTCTGAATAATTAAAATACTGAGATGGATACTTGATATCATTTTCATGATGATAGGAGTTAAAGCATGTATTGAACATGGGAACACGGTGGCATAGTATTAGCGATGAGCTGGCACCCTGTCTTGAGATTTTTCCTGCCTCCCGCACAATGCCTGCAGTGCTGTGCGCGACCTTCAATGAAGCAGTTTACTGCAGCAGTACTGTCTCTCTCAAACGTACTAACCCCCAATACCTGTCCTTCCTTATCTTTCTCCAAGTAACCAATCACCACACAATCAGCTCTATAATAGACGTTAAGCCACCTGTAAGCTTAGAATGCTAATTCTTCAAAACTTTTAAGGAACATTGAAATATTTTCGTATTGCATGTTTAATTATTCCATCCATCTATCCTTCCAGTGTCGCGCCAGCACCAGCAAGAATACAGCAAGAGGCAGGAACAGTCCGTGAACGGAGCACCAGATCATCGCTAGCGCTGCGGCATCGTGTCCTCACATGTTTAATTATTAACAATATAGATTATTAAAATGATGTTAACATTTTACCTGTATAATGTAATAAACATATTTTGCTGCATTTTATCTTAAAAATGATATCCTCATCATATGTAAATACGTTCTTTATAAAGTGGCTCAGGTTGTGAAATATTATAACTGTAGTGCAAGTTTACAGTGAGGTGATTGTACTTATAAGTACAGACAGTTCTACAAGGAGCACTTGATGGACTGATTGATTGCGTTTATAGTTCTTGGGATGAAACTGTTTTTGAACCACGAAGTCGTACAGGAAAGGCTTTGAAACATTTGCCGTGTGAGAGCAGTTCAATAGACAGCATGGCTGAGGCAGCGTGAACTTGATGCTGTATACCCTTAATTCTCTTTCCAATCAGCTGCTGTAGAGCTGTGATTCCACACTCAGATACAGTAGGATAAATACTCTGAGTATTGCATTGAGAGTAACAACGCTAAAGCAGTTATGGTATTTAGAACAGTTTTGCCATTCTGTGAACCATTTTATTGTTACAGGTTAACTACAATCCGATGCCATAAACTAATAAACAATATGTGGTTAATTTCAGTGTATTTATAAAGCCGCGTCAAGGATGTGGAACTAAAAAAGAAAGGGAAACCACACTGGAACAAAAGCACTGCTTTGACGCTGGGTGCCGCCAGTTTACAAAAACCAAATGGAAAACTTGCGTACGCCAAGCATTTTGCTGGCGTGAAAATGTGCTTGGCTTTATGCCAAGTTTAGTTTTTATACATCGTCATGCGAGCATGGAAACGGGCTTTTGCAACTTTTTGTGCGTACGCATCGTTTATACATTAGGCCCCTGGAGTGCTACTAACAGTTACTGTATACTCACAAAATGGTGGCCCCTTCAACAAATAAAATGGCGGCACGTCACAAAAATGGAATGTGTAAAAACTGACAACACTGATAAAAATTAAAACAAAAGCACTAAGCAAGTATAGAAATTAATTCTGCATTTTACACAACCTTAGGAGGTTAGTAAAGAGAAATGAGTAATGAAGACTAATGTAAATGTAATAATAAACAAAACTCTTGTAATCTTAACATTACCTGCTGTATAGAAATTAAACTCCACAAAGAAAACAGAATAAAAAAATAAAGAAAACAACGGTGCCAAAAAGGCCTGAAAAATTGGCATACAGAAGCACAGACAAGATAACCACAGAGTTCATCACCAGAAACACTGAGGTGGGCTTCTTCAGAAAGGCTGGCAACCTCACTGTGCTAGTTTATGTCATGATTCCGTTTTGTTTTTATTCTTACTTTTTTCCTAGAATATATAGTTTATAGCATATTCTCTCTATTGGGGTTTTGAATTATGCAGAGTTTTGCCAGTTTTGCGTTTGAAATGTATTTAACATTATTAAAATAATTTTGTGTCATTTTTCACAGATATGTTTTGTCTTGGCCATCACCACTTTATAGCTTTTGTTATAGCATTACTGGCGTAAATAAGCTGGAGATGGAATGAAAGATCAGCACTGATGTCCCGTCTCTATCTGAGATTGCAGATAAGCCCAATATACTTTTGTTGTTTAGGCTTTTTTTTTTTTGCAAACTAAAAGATCCGATGTCCTGACTTTCTAGTTATTGCACTTGGTGCTCATCAATTGAGGAACATCCAGCAACAACATATAAACAAGATATCTCCATCGACACCGCACGTAACCTGTGACACAGGATGATGTTATCACTCAAGTGAAGGAAAGAACATAAATAGCAAATACATTTAAACTTCAAGAAACACAGAATTAACTATAAAGATCCAAAATGAAGGCATTCTTCACAGAATCCTGACAGGAATCAGCACTTAAAGTGTTTTGTTCTGTGTCCATCGATGTTCATTATGATATGACAGAGAGAGAATAGAAGGGGCACAGGAAGACAGGACATGCTCTCTGCTTTAATCCCTCAATCACCCAATCACATCCATAGAAACACAGAAGTGGATTCTTACCTCGGCATAGATGCTCACCCTTAGCCCACCCATGGAAGAGTCAGAAATTCACATTACCGCTAAAATGATTTCCAAAATCCCATTTTCACTAAGAAAACAAATTACAGACTTTTTATTTATTAATTTAGTTTCCATCAATTGTATTCATTTCATGAATTCTGAATTGTTTACCTAAACTGTAATAATGGGAGCCACTTTGTTTCAATTAGATCTCTGGCATATTAGCACAAAAATCGCAAAATAAACGCTCCCCTGCAGAACAAAATGTCATCTCTGGAGACATCAAGTGAAATGCGGAACAGATTAACACTGGGCATTCAAAAAAAAATGGCATGCAGTGCTTAAAGATTTTAAAAGCAGGAGATTCTGTTAGCCTGCAAAATATAGCACCTTCCAGGTTAATGCCTATGGGTATTGCATCCTGCTGAGAGTAGTGAAGATCTGTAGGATACTTAAAGCCAGTTGGCACAACAACCATGAGTAACCCACTTCTCAAGCACTCTCTCTTCTTTCAAAACCCACAGAAGCCCCCCTCTGCATCTCCCCTCCACATCCACGACCTTCACATCTACAGTGTTATCTCTTTGCTTTCCATGATGTCTCTGATGAGAGTCGGGTTGCTTCAAAATGACAAGTAACAAATGAAAAGTCCTTCCTGTGCCCCTCAGCCCTCCTTGATTTGTCCCCAGCGATTGCCAGCATAACAAAGCCCTGATGCTGTAGGGTGACATGACAGAACCAAGTCCCGTTTCCTTTGTCCCCAACTTTCCATGCACCACTCTTGCTTCAAAAGATTCTATTCTACTCACCCACTGCTGGCATTGTGCCCAGGAAAGGAGCCTCAAGTAAGTGCTGGGAGGGCACTGGAGAAAACAGCATAGTAACAAGCTGGCAGGGTATACCCTATATAGTGATTGTCACTAATGACCCAGGAATGCCACCAGGCTTGGCTTAGTTTATTCTATGCAAGGGCAATTTATCCCTGAATAACAAGGGGTACCAGTTAATAAAAGTTGCATTTTCTGTTTTACATATGGCACATTTTCTTCAAAAGATGCCAGAGATTTGTAGAGTATGCTTTTGGCAGTAACTCTAACTTGTGTGGACCAGCGGTCTGGCAGTGTGTTTTCTGTGCCCAGATGGGACTTCTGTCTTTAACAGTGAAGGATGAGTGAGTTGGGCAATATCATCTTTACCCAGGTAGCACTTCCCAGTAAGGAGTAATGCCTGATTCCTGTGTCATGGTGGCACATTTCAGTGAGACAGATTACAAAAACTACAACTCTGATTTCTGAATTCAATAGGCAAAGAAAGTACAAAAATGCCAGTGTGCCATTCTAACTGAGGGTAATACTTTTTACCTATATGTTTCACATCTCATCCAAATAAATGGCAAAAAGGCACAAGTGTGATTTCTGTATCCATAGTAAGAAAAAAACAAAGGATGCCAGCGTGTCCTTTCTTATGTAATTGGCACCTGTCAGTGGAGTTTAATGCCACTGGACTGCAAATTATAGTTTATCCTTTTGATACCATTTCTTATTAACAAAAAATGACAACAATCTGAGTGTCTGGTTTCTGTACCCTCAGGGTGAAGACAAAGAGAGCAATGCCACTGTGTTCGTCCTTCCTTAAGTGACATTTATTAATGGAGAAAACTGCCACTAAGCTCCAGCTTTGCTTTTGGCTTTCTAGGTGCGTTTGCATATACTGCATGAAGGACAATTGTGATAGCCATGCCTGTCTGTCTGTCTTTCCACATGAAACTACAGAACTGATTTTGTTGAAATGTGGCACACTTATTCTTTAAGGTAATTTATTAAGATGGTTACATTTTCATTGAAATATCTTGAACAGATCATTCAGTACATAGCTTTAAAATTTCAAAATCTTCCATTGAAAAGCACTGCTGAATTTGCAGATTCGTCTATCTTAAAACAGAGATACATTCTGTATGACTTCAACTACAAATTACTTTACTGTTTCAATTTTACCTTGAGAGCAGTTACATAAATTTGTATATTTTGTATATGTTCCTCTTTTTCTCCTTCAATAGCTGCTAATGACGGCAAACAGATCCCCAATGCAAGTTAATGAAATATCAGCACACTGCATGTGCAGGAAGGAAATCGCTGTCAGCATCAGCAAGTTGTTTTTGGTTTATGAAGTCTTCCCAGTAGCTTGATTGCAAGCAAGAGGGAAGCAGGTCATCAGCACCTCAGTCCTCCCGATACTTTAAGATCTTCCTGATTGTGAAAGTATAAAGTACAAGCAAGGAAAACAAAACATTATCTAAATCTGAATAAAGGACCCTGGGACATGTAAGTTGCCGTGCACAGAACAAATAAATGTTTAGTCAGTATTAATTTGACACTAAACCATCCTCACAACTCCATTATCTGCAGTCAGTCATTTCCCTTTTCATTCTTAGTGTTGCCATCTTTTATCAGTGTTGCTTATGCTCTGCACCACGTGGAGTAAAGCTGAGCAGCAGGTCACCTAGTAAATGAGTGCCAGCGTGGAGGAGACAAAAGACACCTGGCTGATTGAATATTTAGGTGAATCCGCTGCTTCAGAAGGACACGTTAGTGGCTCATATTTGCAAATATATGGCAATTTCCATTATTAGACATCCAAGAGGAGCTGTGGTAAAATGATGAAAGAATCACAAATATGGATAGAGGTGTGTGAAGAGCCACAAAGCAGGCCAGCTCACTCACTAGCCCACCCATACAACCAACTACTGTCTGCAGGCTTTGGGTTACACAGTCCTAAAAATGAGGAGCTGACTTTAAAAGTTTACAATTCAATAAATGTAGAGAGAAAGTAACCATAAACTTATGTCTTACTGCGATAAAACAAAGAAAGTATCTTTGTAAGTGAGGAATATAGATAGATAGATAGATAGATAGATATTAATCACATCGTAAAGCAGTGACTCTCCCTCGCAGTTCTGAAGGACCAGTGGCTTTTCAGTCAGTCAGTCATTTTTTAACCCGCATAGTCCTGAACAGGATCGCAGGGGTCTGCCAGAGCCTTTCCTAGCTAGCATAAGGCACAAGGGAGGAACAAACCCTGTTAAGAGTGCCAGACCATTGCAGGCCAGACACACAGTCACGCAACAGTCTCAAACCAGGGCCAATTTAGCTTCACCAGTTCACTTAACTTACATCATAGATAGATGTTTCCAAATTATGTTGTCTTGCTATTCTCTCTAAAGGCTAACGGCATGTTAAGATAAGTCCCTCCTGTGCATATGAATCAAGTTATTGATATTTCTGACATTTTTCCACAAAAGTGATAAGATGGCGAGAGGGTAAGATGAAAATCATATGTTCACCTCCAGATCACCTTTGTATCTTCCCCTACTTTGTCTATTATAACTTTTTTGTTACATCCTTACTATCCTCAAGACTCTTCTGCCCACACTGACCCCCACCCGGAGAAGAATACTTGTTCAGCTGCTGCTAGCATCTGGCCGTTCATCCTCAGCACTGCTGCTCCATCTTTTTGGCACAATCAGGTGTTGTTTTGGACTACAGGAACACAATGTCCCTCTGTCCACAAAAGACCCCCCAAAGCGGGGCCATTACTACCCAGGCAATGAAGCACTCACAGCTGAAGTTTAAGGATTACTATTCTATATCTGCTTCACCATCTCTTTTTCAAGACCTACGTCTCATTCTGCTACAGGAGTCAAACTATTAATATAGGAGCATCTTAAACTTATCTGAAAATATTACAGACAGACAAGAGTGGGAGGAGGGTTTATATCACCATTTAAAAAAGATTTCAAACTGGGCACACAGCTGGGCATAAGTCCCTTTCCTCCCTTAAAATACCTTGATTGTCACCAGTAATCAAACAATGGTTATAAAGTATTTTTTTAGCAATTATTACACAACCTAAGCACTGAATGGAGCCCCCCTTATAACACCTTTTACTGCAACAGTCCTAATGCAGAGCCCACTGCTGCCTGGTATGAGTCAGCAAAGCTAGGCGCTAGACATGAAATTCTAGATAGAAGAAACTTTGTCTCCAGGCAGAAATTTTGCTTTTTACAGAACC
This sequence comes from Polypterus senegalus, assembly GCF_016835505.1. Classification (NCBI taxonomy): domain Eukaryota; kingdom Metazoa; phylum Chordata; class Cladistia; order Polypteriformes; family Polypteridae; genus Polypterus; species Polypterus senegalus. The sequence continues at coordinate 114,595,953 of NC_053163.1, forward strand.
TCTTAAATAAATAAATAAATATATAAAGAGATAGATAAATAATAATGTAATATGTATACACACACACACTATAATCTGAACACACATACCAGAATGTCTAAAAAGGAATAAAATTTAAAAGAAAAACATTTCTGCCTTGGCAGTCCCAGTCCCACTGCGGCATCATGCAGACATATTGCTGCTGGTATAAAGGAGCCCCTGTAGAATTTCCTGACACATTTCAGCTGAGTAATTCATTGACTGAAAGTCTTCATTGTTGCTGTGTCAGCGAGTGATTGTGCAGCTTTGTTCATAATGTCACTCAGTTTTGGTTTCCTTCGATTCTCTCCTCTCCTTTGCTTCACCAGAGGTTCCAGAGTGCATCCCATAACTGATCCTGCACTTGTAATTAGCTTGTTAATTCAGTGAGCCTCTCTTGAAGTGGTGTTGCTTTATTGAAAAAAGAACGAACAATAGAAAAATGACAAAAAAAGAAAGCAAAAAGGATCTGTCTAAAAGTCAGTTCAAAGTAAACAGGCCCCAATGCAAAATATCCACAACATTAAAAAATTAAAAGAAGACAATACTCACAATTATGAAAAGTCCAACAAATTATCTCATCCAGTACTGGGACCCTCCCCCCTGGCCTCAATATAAAGGCAGACAGAGGAACCAGCAGCAGTGATGTAGGGGTGGCCCCGGCTCCTGGGGCTCCAGCCATAAAACATAAGAAATGGTAGGACATTTAAAGATATAGTACATAAGCCAAATTAACAGAAATATGATAAAAACATGAAAACAATAATAAAAAAAAAAAACAGTAAAGCAGAAAATGCTTACAAGTCAAAAGAAAACTCCCTGATTATAACACAACAAGAATAACATATAGTATCTGCACACTATGTATTTAAATACAGCATAGCGATGGAGCCTTGAGATGTGTTACATGTTGCAGTACAATACAATACAATACATTTTATTTTTATATTGTCCAAAATCACATAAGAAGCACCACAATGGGCTTTAACAGGCCCTGCCTTTTGATAGCCCCCCAGCCTTGACTCTCTAAGAAGACAAGGAAAAACTCCCAGAAAAAAACCCTTGTAGGGAAAAAGTGGAAGAAACCTTGGGAAAGGCAGTTCAAAGACAGACTTGTTTCCAGGTATGTTGGGCGTGCAGTGGTTGTCAAAAAAAGGGGATAAATACAATACAATACACAGAACAGAACACACGCAATATAATAGTGCAATCGAAATCTTACAAGAACAGTGCAGAATTTAACAGTAGATGATATCACATAATACGATTTGGATTTGTTCAGAGTCCTAGAGACCTTGACCATCAAGCTGCTTCCCCCCATTGGCCATTCCAAAGCTGAGTCAGCGCTGGGCCAGCCAATCCGATGAAAGGACCCTTCTACCCGATGATTCTGGTGATCCTCCATCAGAGATAACTTTACCTTAGGCAGGCAAAACAACTTGGCAGGTGAGCTGTGGCACCAAGTGCCATATCTGAGTACCGAGAAGAGAAACAGAATAGGTGAGGGTTAGTAACAAATTATAACTATCATGTAATTTATGTTTTAGTGCTAATGACTAACAACAGAGATGCAGTCTGTACAGTTAACACTGTGGGCACTGCTACATTTTTAATTTTTGTATTGCATTGCATTTTGTGATGCCATACACTGAGCTAGAATGCCTTCAGAAAGCATTAAAGCCCTTAACTTTTTTCATATTTTGCTAAGAGTTATAAATGCTCTTTTCCAAAAGGTCTCACGTTGTTCTGTGCTAGGTGAGAAGGAGGGTTCAGTTTGTCCAATTCACATTTTGATTCTCACTCCCTTCATTTCTTATAAAATTAGACAGTTATTGAGGAACAAAGGCTGGAGAGAAATCCTACCTGATTGCCCTCTTTAAAGTGTGTGTGTAAGCTTTTAGTTGTAGGTGGGCTGAGATTTTTTTTTTGTTTTCTTTTATCCTGATTTCGTGGTTGACTTACCTGCACCAAACCTGAGCCCCTCACTACATGTTTGGTCATATCAGGTTTCAGCATTTTTGCCTGGGACAATTGTTATATTAAATCCAGGGGTTGTTCTCTTGTTTATGTGTATTTTCATTTTTTGTCATTTTTGAATGATTTTCTTCCTCATGTTTTTTTATGTTTCTGTTTTTAATGTAATTTTTGCTAATTTTGTTATGTTTAAATATTATTTTATGTAGTGAGCATCTAACTTGTTTTGTTATGTTCTTTATGTTCTGTGGTGGAACACCAAGAGGAGCGTTCATCCTGACGTCAGATATGCTGGTGAAAGGGCTGGTGTATTGGAGTTGGTGGTGTAAAAATCATGTTGTAAGTGTTGTTTTGAATTTTTCTGCTTTTTGGAGTTTTGGGCTTTTTGATTTTGGATAATGAATTTGGACTGGATTGCTTTCGATTGCCATTTTATTCAGATCATTTTGGCCTTTTTGCACTTTTCCCATTTATTCTTCTCTTTGTAGTTTGTACTATATACATTTTCTTATAAATTCTTTCATAAGCCCAGAAGTTTGACAGTTTATCATGAAGGCCAGTTTTGTGCATTTTGAACATTTAAAAGATTTTCTGACAATTTTGGGCCTGTACAAGCTGAAGCCCATGTGTTTTGTTTGAGGTCAGGCTTCCTGGGATGAGAATTAGCTCTAGGCAGACCATTAAAGCTCCTGGCCTGGTTTGTCAGTCCTTTTGGGTGCCTTTCACCCTTTTCTGTATGTTTGCCAGTTAACAACAGTGACTTTTTATATGTTTGTTAGTCTCCAATCTGGTAATCAGACACTTGTTTAGAGGGTTTTTTGAGTCACTGAGTTTGATTCTGACATTTATTTGTTGTATTTATTTGATTCTACTGCATTTTTAGTTAAACATTTTGTGAGCTGTTTTGTCTACCATTTTGTTTTTCAAACTAATTGCTATTTTGGAGCTCTCGTCATTCGCAGTGCATCACGATGTCACAGGTTCATAGATCCTCCTGGAATTAACTTGTGGAGTCTAATCATTCTTGTGCTCAAACTCTTTTGCTAAAGGACAGTTTGGATAGAGACTTCTTTGCTCTTGCTTTTTGACCACAAAATGTGGTGTCTTGTTTTGGCTTTGACGCTCATAACTTTTGATCTTCCAGTTTTGACACTCTTTCATCTTTTGTCCGTGTCCTGACACCCTCTCAAACCCAGTCTGCTTGCAAACATAGCAGTCTTTCTGACGTGCTCCATAGTATCTCTGGTGGCTTCCCTGATCAAATCTAATTGTCCATAACAAGCCTGGTGAGTATTATCATGTTACCTTTTAAACCTGAAGTGTTGCCAATTAACAATAAGAACCCCTTCAGGTCTCAGGATTTATAGGTACTGCATGTTCATTTGGAGTTTGAGCCTGTCTGATCTTAAAATCTACATCTCTCCCTGATCTGTACAAAGTGTCCGGGATTTGCCCATGAGAAGTCTAATTCTGTATGATTTCAGAACGTACAACTTCTGGATTAAAATATCTTTTTAGTTGATTCTGTCTGTACTCTGTCTCCATAACTTGCCCAATAAGAATCTGATTCAATCAGATTTCAACATTGGGCATTTCTAGAACCTGCTCCAATTTCATTTCAGTCCCAATGGCATGCACACTTTGAGTGTCTGATCCAATTAGATCTCAGTATGAACAGCTTTCCGAAAACGAGTTGAATCCCAGGTGATCTTAGTCTCAATGACTTGCCCACTGGACAATGATGTAATCAGAACTATCTATTCGGTGGAAGTCTTGCTTGCTTGCCAGGAGACTGGTCCTCTCAAATCTAAGTGTTCCCGATTTGACCCTCATCACTCCAGTCTTGACAAATCTCAGTGCTGACACCTTGCCCTCTAGAAGTCAGATCCATTCAACCAACGGTATCCTTCCATTTTTAATTCTACACACTTAATGTCTATTGGGTCTGACTATCCTGCTACTCTTTTCTCAAGATTCTGCTTTCAGGCATTCCGCTATTTTGCCCAGCAAGATGACAGACAATAAATATTTGTCCTAAAAATGGAAAAAATAGACCAGGAGATGACAGTGAGGGAAGTACACAAAAGAATAATCAAAAGGTGTAGCAAGGATGTCAGTTGATTGTGTCTCCAAAACCAAAATCATAACCAAAAGAGACAAATATGTGGTGCTGTATTGATACCAGAGGTCAGAAAAGGTAGAATTTATAGTAAATGCAAGATATAGGTTCAGAAAATATCCAGGCTGTGACAGAACATCACTGCCAAGGTTTATATGAGGGAATCATGATGTCAGGTGGGTCACATGCCTAACAACGGTCACAAAAATAGTAAACAAAGATCAATAAAATGGCAAACATCCATGAAAAGTCCAAATTAGGTTGTGTAATGTGAAAACTAGTTACAAAGTTAAATAAACAAGAAGAGATATGAATTTGACAGAAAGCAAATCATAAAATCACGATACCCATATCTTTACCTCTTCAGTATTTAGACATACCAGGCCTCCATCTCCTTCAGCTTTGCTCTCCTGTACTCTAATCCTTACAGCTTCAGTTTTCTCCCGATTTACCACTTCAAGAGTTGGCTACTATCTTATCTCAGTGTCCTGCAGATTTCCGAGTCTGTCAAGTTTAAACACTCAACAGCTTAACTTTCTTTGAATGTGATCCTCTTAGATTTCTGTGTTTTTCAGTGTGGCTTCTAGGGAGTCTGCTCCTGTCAGATCTCGAAATTCTGTAAATTTACTTCTTTGGAGTCGGCATCCATCAGATCTCATTACCCTGCAACTTTGCACTCAGAATGCTGATTGTTTCAAGTCTCGGTATCCTGTATCTCCAGCATGTAATCCCATCAGGTCTCTGTCTCCTGCTTTACTCTGTGTATGGTAATCCAGCTGGATGTTAGTAGTAGTTTGCTCCACCATTTGAAGGTAGGGTCTCGATTTCCAGCAGACTGCTGAATCTATCAAATTTCCTCATCAAACACACTTAGTTTATATAGCGCCTTTCTCTGTCCAGAGTGCGGGACTCAACTGTCTTTGTTTACATACATCTACAGTATTTATAATCAGAGCACCGACAGGAGCAGTGACTTGATGGGAGTCACACAGGGAGTCAGAGGTGATGAATAAACCAGCAGCCTTGTGGTTTACATTTATAATTTTAGGCCACAGTATGTCCCATGCCTTCATCTCCCCAAGTGAAAGCCAACACAGGCCTATTCAGAGTCACATTGTCTCAGAACTTGGTAGTATATGAATATATGTCTGTCTGCTTTGTGTAAGAACCTCGTGGCTTTGTCAATCCAATGTAGGAATTTGGTAGCTGTACCCTCCAGTTAAGTGAATCTACCCCATTAGATGACAAAAGCTGTACTTGGGAGTTTTATTCTGCACTGTCTTGGTATACAACTATAGCCTGATCCTTCCAGATCTATCCTTTATGTTAAATTCCATGGAGCCTCTTATTGAAATGTATGAGAAAGACTGCATGAGTGAGAGACTGTACTCCTTTAATGTGGTAAGTGACATTCTTCACATCTTCTACAACTCTGTGATGGCCAGTGAGATTTTCTATGCTGTGCTGTGTTGTGCTGGGCTGGTAACACCACTTCAAGATAGGCCCACTAAATCCACAAACTAATTAAAAAGGCAGGCTCGGGTATGGCATGTACTCTGGACCCCCTAGAGGCACTAGTGGAGGAGACAATGAAATATAAAGTGTTGGCCATTATGAACAATGCTGCATATCCTGTCTATGTCTCACCATCATGGAGTACTTTCAATCAAGTTATTCAGCAAAAGCATGTCAAGAAACTACTGTGGCTCCTACGTGCGTACATACAGAGAGCATGTAACTCAATGTGACTGCTCTCCTATCCTTAGCCAAGTCCGATGTTTTCTTCTTTTTTGTAATTCTTACATGTGTTTGAGGCAGTTCTTGTTATAATATTTCTTGAGCTTCTGCAAAAAGCTACATTTTCCCCTGGGGACAAGTAAAGTTAATAGATCTTGCCACAAAGTCTGTGTCACTGAGACTTGGAGTGTACAGTGCCACATGGTACTCCTTAGTCAGACTGTTGGTAAATGTTGGATCAAAAAGACACTTATGAATAATGATGTCATTATGTATGCCTCACCAAGTCACATAATAATCTGACATTTTTGACTGGCTACAGCATACTTCACTTTTAACTCAAAAGTGTGGCAACCAGTGCAGCATCCAAATTGTCACCAAGACTCCGTACATATAGTAGCTTATTGCAATTGGTATTATGAGTGCTGATATGTTGTCTCACACTTCACTTCATCAATGGACTTGTGGTGCACAGTATCGTGCCACACCTCACTTGTTATGGGAATCAGAGAGAAACTGGCATGCTTCAGCTGTATTTGAGAATTCGGCTGAATTAAAATTACATTTGATAATTCTTCATTGGTCTTGCCATTCATAAAAGATGTTTTATAGTTTATCATCTTCCTTGAAGTGGATTCTTGTACATTTTGTCCATTTAAATGATTTTTTAACTTTAAAAGCCAATCCCTTCATTTTGGACATGTTCGATGAGACTGTTAATACAGTATATAGCGCCACATACTCCACTTTCCACTGAGATTCATTATATACACAACACATTTGTTTAAAGCACAAAATGCTGTTGAAGGTCTTGTTCATCAGATAGCATCGCATCATAAAACACTATTAGTGGTATTTTAAGATATTATGTTTAAATAGTTTGACAAAATCATTGATTATTTATTGATTTATTCATTTTATTTATTAGACTTAATTGAATTCTTCTTAACACTGTAATTTCCCTTAGGGTAATCAATAAAGTTTCATTACGGAAAATATTATACATATGTTTTGCAGACTAGAACAGATCTCCACTTCACAATCATTCTGTTTTCTCTCTCATTCTAAACATTTTATAAACACAAATACTTCATGATGCACATACACCATTGTAGAAGGACCCAAGTTAGTTGGAGAGCTTGGTCGTTTCTTTGATACTTGTATTTTATTATTAAACCTGGCTGGTTAAGAAAAGAGGAAACAGTTAAAATGTAAATGCAACTGCTTAAAAGTGAAATAGAAAATTAAGGGTTCTAAATAATAACAAGCGAATCATCTAAAATGAAGTCCAAAAAAAAATATTCTTTAGCAGCAAATAAATAGGTTCTAATTTAAAGCCTGGTTGTGGAAGCCTGCAAGGGCAGCATGGTGGTGAAGTTGTAGCGCTGCTGCCTCATGGTAAGGAGACCAGGGTTCACATTGTGGATCCTCGTGTTTTCATGTTCTCTCTGTGTCTGTGTGGGTTTCCTTCAGGTGCTCTGGTTTCCTCCCACAATCTAAAGACATGTAAATCTTTCTAAATTCCTCATTTATAAATATACTTTCTTTATTTGGTCTCAACAAGCCAGAAGTTTATGGTTATCCTCTCTCTGCATTTATTGTATTGTAAACTTTTAAAGTCAGCTCATTATTTTTAGGCCTGTGTAGCCTAAAGCCTGCAGGTGGTACTTGTGAGCTGCCCGCCTAGGGTGTAGCCTTATCTGGACATGCTAGTAAGTGAGCTGGCCTCCTTTTGTGGCTCTTCACACATCTCTCTCCATATTTGTTACTCCCTCTTTATTATATAACATCTCCTCTTGGATGTCTAATAATGGAAAATGCCTTAAATTTGCCAAATAGGAGCTACTGATTTGTCCTTCTAAAGCAGCAAATTCACCTTAATATTCAGTCAGGCAGGTCTCATTTGTCTCCTCCCTGCTGGCACTCATTTACTAGGTGACCTAGCAGGCTCCTGCTCAGCTTCCCTTCAGTGGTGCAAAGAACAAGCGTCACCGATAAAGGATGGCAACATGAAGAGAAATATAGGAGATAACTGATTTCTGACATTCAAGACATTGTGCCAACAGCTCTCATCACCTGGCTCAGGGTGACCTTTCCTCTTAGAAACATTCTTTATTCTGCCATCAGAGAAATGTGTCAGATGAGTAGGAGCCAGACTCTGAGGAATTCAAAAGAGATGAGCAGCAAACAGAAGTGCCACCTTCATAACATAACTGCAAGATGCTGTATTACGTTACAAGAACCCCATGTCAAACATATGAGCTTGGAGGGGTGTTACATGGACTTGATTTTCATACAGCAATATGCAAGGATATCCATGGTACTCCAACCCTTTATCTACTTTCTGTGTTTGCCATTATAACCAATGTAATGTTAATACAGAAAGCCCACCTGGTCCCCTCTCCTAGTATTTTTATTGTGTATTGAAAGGCTTGTCCTTTTCTTCTAAGCATATGCCCATTTCAGGTCAAGAAGGTCAGCACGAGATGGGCATCTCGGCATCAGTGTGCTGTGCCATTCCTAGCACACTGCCAGCCACCAATGGTGAACAGTCCTGCGGGAGTATAAAAGCCACAGACTCATCTTAATTTTAGGCTTTCAGTGAGAAAAGCCAGATGGGTAGAGAATTCCTTAGCATTCCTCACTTTCAGAAAGACACCACACTCAAACTTCCTGACATCCGTAAAGTAAAAGGTGACACTTGAGGAATAACATATTAAAAATTGTACAAATGGCTTGACATTCACACTATAGACTTCAGTCTGTCATCCTGTTAGACATCTCATGTCTCCACATCAGTTTCTCAAGAAATTTGCATCCCCTTTTCAGAACTGGGTTCAATCAATGTGCCAATGGGGTTGCCCTCGTTCCCTTTTTTTGGCCACAAACAAGCCAAATGCATTGGCCAATGAGTCTAAGTCTGCGGGTGTATCACACAGGCAACTTGCCTAAAGTGTACCCTCCTGCGGCTTTACCTTTAAGAAGGGATGAAGGTAAGTAGGCACTCATTCAAATACCCTACAATATCCCAATACTGCATTTTTACCCCCTACTACCCATCACTCACTGTGCACCAATTCCCTTTTGATGAGCTACTGTCATTGTATGTTGAAACTCAGCAAATGTAGAATCTCTACTTATTAACAAAGTAAGCCCTCTGTCAGGTTGGTGGTCTGATGCCAATTATGAGAGATGTGAGTGGCTCTGTCTGTTGTCGATATGCAACTGTGTGTGTGAATGCAGGTCAGATGATAACCTTTTAGGACTTTGAGAGACCATCAACTTACCATCAAGATTCCAATTTCATCACAACCAAGAAGGACACACTTAAGTGGCACAGGTTACTTAAGGAACACAGCAATAATAACATAAACAGTAATACTAATACTACTACTACTACCAATAATAATAATAATAACAATAATGCAATTTGCCCATAATTAAAACATGACACGGATATTAAAACTCAGAGGCTAGGTTTAATCAACTTAATATTGCCTTTAGTTCTCCCAAGCGTTGCCGACTGTTGGCCTCCTACCAATATTAATAATATTAAAGCAAATGAAGAAGCCCAGCAAAGTAATGTGATAATGAGCGATGTAGGATTTCTCCCTGTAAAAGCTGTCAGGACTCTAATGGGAGCGCCCCCGCTGGGCCCATTATCAACGGGCTGTTTGTTTCTTTGATGTGTTACGGAGCTTCCAAGAGCTCTCCAGATCAATAGTGTGTGTTCTGCTAATCCCTGCGAGGAGACATTAAACACTTTAAGAAAAACCATTAGCAGGTCAAGGAGGGGCTGCATGGTGGCGCTGAAATTAATGCTAGAAGCGTGTGCTCGATCTTCAGCAGAGATGCCGGAGCTCATGCAGACCATTAACTGCCAAAAACAAAGGAAAGGTGGCTGTGGTTTTTTTGCTGCCCCATTGCCTTCTCCAGCCTCAGAGAACTTTAATAAATTGTGCTGCCCATTTTTCAATCAGGGTGTTTGTTCTGTTAATTCTTATTTTTGTAGCTCCTTTCAAACTGATCACTACCACAATGGGCGTGTATATCAAATAATTTATCAGACACAACCAACAATGTACAGCTTTGAAGACTGAAAATGAGAATTTTAGCCTCTCTATCTGATGGAGAATAGGTGGGTCCTCACTGTGGTGGATGTCCAACTGTACAAACATCATTATTTATTCATTTCAGTGAAAGATTTCACTTCACACAATTTAACATGTTCTGCTATTACAGGCAAAAGAATAATTATCTGCCCTCATGCTGGCACAACTGCCCACTTACCACTGATCAGGGCTCAGACCTTGTTGTCAAGCTTTGGATTTCTTTTTTTTATTTAATCATCTATTATCTTGTCTGATTAATCCACTTCAGGTTCACCAGGGTCAAAGCATACATCCTGGCACAATCTGAATGGGCTGCCAGTTTAATTTCTTAATTACGGATCTTATTAAAATTAGATGAATACTTCTAAAGGCTAATCCAGAGACCCCCGGTGATGACCCTACTCCCATCATATGGCTGCTCCATCAATACTCGAGTATTTTCCACAGACTGGTATACTTTTCTAAAGGATGCAGTGGAGAAAATGGCCCTTCCTTTAAGGCCAAGTTTTGTAACTGAAACCAATCAATTAATGAACATGGCGCATTTTAAAAGCCTGATGGACTCCCTGCCACTTTCCCTAGAAATTGAATGTTGGAAACACTGGAGCTTAGCAAAAAACAAAGGCATTGAGTTACGTTTTGCTGCATTAATATGCAAATCAGCTAAGTAGGCAGTGGCATGAACTGAGAATATCAATGTAGGCCTCTCAGAATTGGGTGAAAGCCATTGTTACTCTCATCCTCGAGTTGTCCCATTCGCTCTCATCTGCATTATGTGGTAATAATTGTTGACAAGTCCATTGAAAGCCCTTTCTTCAATGACCCATTTCCTTTCAACAGAAATTGTTGAGCATATGAACTGAGAAAGCCATTTATTGTTCCAACTTTGACTTGACTTGCTAATTCTCATCAAAAAGTAGACATGGGTAAGATTTGAGAAAACCACTGTGTAATCCATCTTTGAGCTGACCCATTCTGTGGTGACATTAAATGAGAAGATCACTGCATGTCCATCATTCAAATGGACCCATTACTTCTACAGTATATAGAAGTTGAAGGTGATAACACACATCACAGCTTGTCCCATCTTTCCTCTCGTCCATTCATTCTCATTTAAAATGGTTCCAAGAAAACAACTCCATGACCTACCTTCGACTTGACCTATTAGATATGACATTGTTAAGAAATATGAGGGAGTCATAAACAACAAGAAGATGTAGGAGTTGATTCTGAAGTAGGTGGCGACTTAAACTTAAGAAAACTGTTTTTGTTCAGTTTTAACTTTCCACATTTCTTCTCAGCACAAGTAAGTATTAAGTTCTAAGATCAACACTGTATGACCCACGCTCCTCTTGACTCAGTAGCTCTCCTCAGAAGTAAATGGTAACTGGAAAGTAGAAAACCACTATTTGACCCTCCTTTAAAATTAACTAGTCAAAAATTGGTGAGGATTTGTTCTGAGAAAGCCGTTGCTTGTTCCATCTTGGAGTTGACTTGTTAGTTCTTGTGATAAGATGTGATTAAGACTATTGTATAATCTCCCCACGACCTTACTCATTAGCTCCCATCCACTTTACATGGTGACATTAAATTAGAAGAGGGCCACATGTCTTTCCTTTGACCTGTCCCATTGACTCTAATCAGAAGATGGTGATGATATGTTCATAGAAAATGATTCCTTGTGCCATCTTACACTTGACCTTTAAGTTTTCATTTCAAGAGAAGATATTGTTCTAAAAAAGCAATGTGTAAACTTAGAACATTTTCATCCCCATTTTGACTTAACATATTCCTCCTCAATTCAAGTAAGTGATAAGTTCCAAAATAATCATAATCATCATCTCCCATCTTCATCAGCCTGTGGTGTAAAATGAGAAAACCTCTTGTTTGTCCCACATTCAGCTTAACCTTTCAGTCAGAAATTGGGGAAGATTTGTTCTCAGAAAGTCATCTTTGACTTTACTCTTGTCACACATGTGCGAGTAGGAGGCAGCTAAAGAGTCTGAGTAAGTGTAATAAAACATCTGACCAGAGGGCGGCGGAGTGCGCTGACTGTCTTTCTCAGTTCCCTACAGACCTTTCCCGGGAAATCCTGCAAGGTTTGGGCGCCTCAGAAGACATCACTTCTGAAGCCGGCCCCTTTGCTGACATCACTCCCGAAGCCAACCCCTTTGCTGATGTCATTTCTGGTTCTGGCCCCTTTGATGACATCAGTTCCTCTACAGGCCTTTAAAGCCGCCTTCTTGAGCTACTATAGTCAGTTCTGTTGTGGACTCTGTTTTATGCATTTCGTGCTTCAATAACTTAAAACTTTTGCAGCCGGGAAACACAATATACGGGGGGCTGCCCCAACTCTTGATGATGTCTTTTGTGTATTATTATCACACTCTCTAGTTTTTCATTAGAAGTTCTAATTTTTCTTTCATTTAATACATTTTTCTTCTGAACCGTCATTATGTTTCAAAGGGTTTAGATCTTTTAGTTTTGGACTTATTGTAGTATTTCTGTATTGTTTTCATCATGTTTTGAAATTACCAGAATGCTTTCTTGTTTTTTAGCAGGTGACGCCATTTTGGGTATTTCTTACTATAACACGACAAATCATTACTTGAGTGTTAAGCCCCAGATTTCATAATGTGTGAACTTCACAATTTTTCATTCCTGTTTTGACTTAACATATTCCTCCTCAATTGAAGTTTATTTAAACATAAATATTTCTAATGTGCCTCTAACTTGTGATTATTAAACTTTATGATTTAAAATATTTCCAGTTTTTCAGTGGGTTTTGGAGGTCTGAAAAACAATCTTTCTGTCTTTCTGGTTATGACTCCAATTTGTTTCCTGGCTTATGTTTTCATCTTCTGGTCCTGCCACTTTTTAACCTTGTGGCATCACAGAAAAAGAATACTGTATGATGTGATCTGAGTAAACCACTGCTTGACCTGTCCACAACTTGACCCATTTACTCCCTTCATAATTCTGAGGTGACATTAAATACTCCATTGTTTGTCTTTTCTTTGACATGACCTTTTAGCTTTTGGTAAAATTATGTGGTGACACTCAAGAAAGTCACCGCCTCTCTCCCCTTTGACTTGGCCCATTCATTTTTTTCAGAAATTGGTGATCTGAGGAGACCATTACTTCTTAGATGTTTGACTTGACTCAGAAGTAGGCGGTGATATGATCAAAGAACACCCCTGAACAACTCATCATTGATTTGACCCGTTAGTTCTTATCCCAAAAATATGGTGACATTAAATGAGAAGACCATTGCAAGACATTCCTTCAACTTGACCCATTAACTCTAATCAAAGAATGGTGATGAAACTTTCACAGAAAATGATTGTCACATCTTTTACTTGACCCTGTAGTTGTCATTTCAATAGAAGATATGGTTTCAGCAAAACCAATGTGCGAACTTGGAGAGGTAGGTAGCATGCACTGATACAGGGCATTACCACATAATGAACTACCTCGGCATCCCAAATTAGGACCTGAGTGCAGTCGTGCAACGGGTGACACCTCAGCACCACACTGGTTCGAATGGAGTAGAACATTGGGAGGTTTTTCACAGTAGCTAGAGTGCCAGTCCTGCCACCAACCCCCAAGTTTTCCAATCAAGTTGGAGGTCCTGCTTGCAAGGCTGAATGGATTTTAACGTCATACCCAGGATGGAGCATTTGCAGGTTAAGGGCCCAACGGAGTGGAATCACTTCTGGCATTTATGGAATTGGAACCAGAAACCTTCTGATTGCAGGCGCAGATTCCTAGCCTCAGAGCCACCACTCCACCTACGGCCACACCGGTGTGAGCGTGTCCAATCTCGTGAAGTTAGAACATTGTTTTTCGTCCCAGATTTGACTTAACATATTCCTTCTTATCAGAAGTAAGTGATAAGATGACAACCATATGACCTATTGTATCATCAGGTCTAATCAGAGACAGGTATTGACATAAAATCAGAAAACCACTGGATGTCCCTCCTTTAGTCAGGGACTGGGGAGAATTTGTTCTCAGAAAGGCATTGCTTGTTCCATCTAATTTCAAGAGAAGATATGTTCCAATAAAATTAAGGTTATGACCCATCTTGGCTTGACCCATTACTTGTCAACCAAAAAGGGGGTGACATGAGCTCAGGTAAACTTTCTGGTCCATTTTTGAGTCAGACGTTTTCAAGTCCTGCCTCTAACTTCACACATCAGTTCATATTTAAAGCATATGACTGCATGTTTCTCAGGTCGACTTGACTGTTTGATGTCATGTGTGCACAGTGGAGAACAATATTCTTGGTATCTTAACTGGGAACAAATGCTGCTGCAATGCAGTTCCTCATGCCCCTGCAAGATGACAATGAAGAGAGAGGCGCAGTCGCTCCCGTTGTCTGTCAGGCACACAGGCAAGTTTCATGTCAAATATGAAAATGATAAATGAGCATCTGCTTGGAAAAAAGCCACACTAAGCAGAAAGTTCTTCCTTACTTTCCTTTGTCTATCAGGCGCCGAGTCAAGGGAGTGACAAATGCCCCAGTTTGCCTTTGTCTACCAAAGCTCTGCCCGACACCTGACTTCTCCCCAATTCTGAGATCAATTCCCCATTCTCACGTCCCCATCTTTCTGCACCTCACACCAATATCCACACTTTCCACCCCAGCTCTTATTTTTAAAACCGTTGCCTATAGGATGACTAGGCCCTGATTTTGCCACTTATGAAGGAACAAACTGTGCACAAGGCTTTTAATGATGCAGCGCTGCAGCCCTCGTTGATTTCAAGTCTGCTCAGTCGAAAATCATTATAAAAAATACAATACGCGGCCTCAAGTGACTGGATTGTGAGGGGAAGGATTTGTACTGCTCCTTGCGTCTCGCTTCGGCTGGCATAGGTTTCAGGACCCTATTTCAGGATGAGCTGGTTTTAGATAACAGATCGATGGCTTTCTACTAACATTAGTTTGCTGTTCTCTCGATATTTCCGGATCATCAGCGTGCGGCAGCTCGGATGCTTTAGACACCTCTGCTGCTTAGCGAGGGCCTTAAAGCGACATGAATGCCAAAGTAGCCTTTTCCTAATTTTGGTAGAGGGTTCTAATATAATATTTATAACCCAATTCATATGTGGTAGGAGGTCAGTGTCTTTGATAACAGCAGCCAACTCAAGGTAATTGTCTCTAATTGCAATTTGAAGCATTTCACACAAGTTAAATGCATTTGCCAGACTTCAAAGGTAAAACACGCAGCAGGTGTAACTTTACACATCGGCTCGGCTCTGACGTCCTACTGTGCAATCTGGACAAGAACTGCTCATACCGCTTGATGAGTTGAAGACTTTGGTGGGGGGGGTTTGGTGGTGGTGAATGTTTCTCTGCTTTTCAAGTTAAAACCAACTTGTCATATGTTAGATCAGTAAGGAAATGATTTGATTAATGCATGTCTTCTTTCACATGACAAAAAGCTCTGCTCTTTTTCACAGAGATAAAAAGAAGAAGCTAAAAAGAGCATCCAAAATGACTCAGGCCTCTGAAAGGTTACTGGTGCTATCACAATGGTGAGTTGATAGACAACACCACATGGCACTAAAGGGGGCCTGACGTCAGAAACCTTTGCTGTAATAACACCCCTACTGGTAATAGACTGAAGAGATATCTTCCTTTAGTGGAGGGTAGACTCAGTTCAAATAGGTTGTGTCAGAAAAGAGATTGAAAAGCAATCTGACAAATGCAGCATCTGCTTGAAAATGACAGTAAATTGCAAAACCGACCACAATGATGCACTCCCGACATCTCCCACTCCCCCCCTCTCTCTCTCTCCCTTACAATGCAGGCTTTTCCTTACAACTCGGAGCTGTCAAGTCAACTGCCAATAGCAGGCAATGTGTGAGCCCGTCACATTCTCAGAGGAATGGTGTGACACATTCTTTAAGGAGGAAGGTTACTACTCGTGCTGGAGCAAAATGTTGCACAAAAGCGTATTGTTGCTTTGGCACTAACAGATAATCAAGACAGCCAATCTGAGATTCTGTGCTGATGGCAGCATGCTGTCAGTGAAGCAAGGAATTGTAAGTTGGTTGCTCTCACCATACGTGTCCTATTTTCCCACCTTGTGTAATATCGGATAGCCCTGCTGTGCACTGCAAATCTGGACTATGGTGCCTTGTTTCTACTTATTAGGAACAATAAGATCAAAAGAATTCCAACAAATGACTCCTGATTAATAACAATCTTATTTGAAGACATCCACAATGACTCCTCAAAGCAATCAAATCAGAGTTGCTCTGCAGAGATTCCTCATACCAGAAGAACTTCTCAGTGAGTCCTGGTTATGGTCAGGCACCACCAGACGAATACCTCACTGACAGCGACATAAAGACAATCATTTTAGAACAGCGCTGCAGCAATTCCTGATTGACAAGAATAACCTCAGAAGATTTCCACAGTAACAGACAAACTCATCAGAAATACTAAACAGTGAACTCTGAGCAAGACCAGTGGTATAGACGTGTATAGGACTATAGGGCCATTATTCTTATATGCATGTGCTAAGCAGCACGCAACAAGTCCCCATCTCTTGCATCATGATGAGTGAGCACAACTTCCTTACCACTGACTTCCTTACCTCAAATTCCTAATTATTTACTGGTGGGAGTCACAAGGTAGAAGCTGGTTATTAGGATACATCTGCAATAAATCCAGACAGGCCGTGTTGTGGTTGACTCCGTACTACCAGGTGCTACAGCAGAACATGAAATAATAGCTTGAGAATCATGGAGTATGTGCTGACGTGACCTTCGTGACACTTTTGTCTGCTATCATTAATGATGACTGAAACAATTCATGCGAAATTGAATCTTGGTGTTTCACTTCACAACGAAAATCACAAAACCATCATGTCACTGCTGAGGCACTCCCCTCCGTCTATATATCTCAGGCTGTGTGTAGGTCCCACAGAGGTTCATGGATTGCTTTTCAAAGAGTACATTTCAGTAAGCATTAATTTAATGGATTCCAGACTTTTGGCTTTTGCCTTTGGATTATGACGTTTTTGGGATTGCTGATTTGGACTCCTTGCCACCTTCGGTAAAAAAAATTTTCACGATTTTGTGTTCTTCTTTGGTTAATGAAATCACATTTCTGCATTTATAAAGATTATTTGCCTCTCATGCTAGAGGTTTTATGGTTTCCTTTCCCTTGAGGGGGATTTTTGTATGTTTTGGGACATTTAAAGTTCTTTGAATTTAATAAGTATCTTGTGTGTTTTTGTGCCTTTGTTGGGCAAAGGTTCCCTTTGGTGTTTGGGATCAGGTCATCTGGAGTGAGGCCTACCTCTAGACAGGAAAATGAAGATTCTGACCTGATTTGAAGGTCTTTTTTGAAGGTTGTCACTACTTTTTGCTATTTGTCATGCACTTGATTAACAGCTAGAAATGACATCATGGTTCATCAGGGCATCCTCTTCCATGCTACAGGCAAAAGAATGGAAAAAAAGCTACTGACTGTGTCACTCCTCTATCCTTTACCCCTTACTATCTTGTATGTTTTGGGATATTTAAAGTACTTTGAATTTATTAAGCCTCTTACACATTTTTGTGCATTTGTAGGGTAAAGCCTCCCTTTGGTGTTTGGGATCAGGTCATCTGGTGTGAGGCCTACCTCTAGAGAGGAAAATGAAAATTCTGGTCTGGTTTGAGTGTCTTTTTGGAAGGTTGTCACCCCTTTTTGCTATTTGTCATGCACTTGTTTAACAGCTGGAAGTGACACAGTGATCCATCAGGGCATCCTCTTCCATTCTACAGGCAAAAGAATGGAAAAAAAGTTACTGACTGTGTCACTCATCTGTCCTTCACCCCTTATTATCTTGTAAAACACTTTGAGCTGCATGTTTTGTATGAAAATATGCTATACAAATAAACATTGTTGTTGCATATTAAACTCTTTCTACAGTTGTGTGTTCGACAGATGTGAAGTAAGGATAATTCATCTAGTGCACACAGTCCGCCTCATCCCTGTTAATACACATACAGTTAGAGGAGCTTTCCCAGTAACAATGGTTATACCAGGAATGTCAAATGAACTCCACTATGACTCCTGTTTGAGATCAGCATCATCTGAATCTCTCTGCAGTTACTCCAAAGTAGGGCCAGCCATTTCAGAGTGATGTTGCAGCTTTGGTGATAATACCATCAGAAGAATTACACAGTGACACATGATCAATACAAATTATATTAGAAGACCTCTGGAGGGATGTCTGACTACAACCAGTCATGTTAGCCTAACTGTGAAATAACTCCTGATTGTGAAATGCTCTTGATAGGACGCCCAATCAAAGTGTCCTGAAGCAAAGAAAAAAGTATTGCATGTTATCCATTGAGTAAGAGAAATCCTATCAGGTGAATACATGACCATCATTTGGTTCAGAACAAAGAGAATTCCTTAGGGACGTCTGACTGAGCAAAATCATCTCAGAAGCATGCCATGAAGTCTAGTTGTTAAGAACAATTATAGTAGACAAATTTTACATGAGCCACTTACTGGAAGAACTGTGCAATGCTTTCTGATTAAGAACATTTGTACCATGGCAGTCTTGTATTGATTTCTGATTAAGGAGAATCTTCCAGGGAGAACTCTGCAGCAATGGCTGATTAAGACCATTTGTAAGAGGGCAGTTGAGCCTGATTAAGGATACTAGTGTCTGAAAAATTCTACCTTGACCCTTGATTGTAAACTATCATATTAGAAGACTTCCCGTGCACCTTGCAATTAAGAACAATTGTGCCGGAAGAATCGCATGGTGACCAAATGTTAATTGGGATGCTTTTAGAACAATTCCACCAAGAAGAATTACACAATCATAATAGAATTATTTTTTCAGCGACAAATGATTAAAAGCAATCCTCTCAGGAGAAGTCTGCAGCAACTTTTGATTAAGACCATTTATAAAAGGGCAATTCTATGGTGACTTTACATTTAGAACAATCCTTTGTGAAGAATTCCACTGTGGCTTACTGCATTACTGAAAATAATCTGATCACAAAAATGGCAGTTAGAGGAGCTAAAGTTGATGAAACCCATACTAACTTTAAGTAAAAAAAAAAAAAACACGGATTGACTTGAAATGAGGAACAATTATGTCAGAAAAGCTCTTGATTTAGCAGGTCAAGGGAGCTGATGGAGGAGAAGCTGACAAGCTGGATTCCATTCTTCCATTCGATTTTCCCATATCTGCTATTCAAATACCAGTGCTATTGGAATCTGCTTTTGTAACCAGTGTGGACAGGATGTCAGTCCAATGCAGGACATTCTACTCAAGCTCAAATTCAGAAAGCACTAAGTCCTCAGATCTGTTCAATCAAAGACCACCATAGTTATACTGTACATTAGAGCATTAGACCATTAGAACAATCTAGACGAGAACAGGCCATTCAGCCCAACAAAACTCGCAAGTCCTATCCACTTAATTCTTCTAAAAAACATCAAGTCGAGTTTTGAAAGTCCCTAAAGTTTTATTGTCTACCACAGCAGCTTATTCCAAGTACTCTGGAAGGGGGTGATCCAAAGACTGAAGGGGGTATTCTGTGGATTTGCAAATGGCCAAAGATCAGCTCCTTTTTTGCTGAAGTATGTGAATTGCAAGTCTCAAGCACTGGTGGTTAAACTGTATGGCTTTTTCTTCAGAAAGAAGATAACATTTATGTCAATAACCTCAAAAGAAAGCATTGTGTTATTCTGAATTTAAAATGTGAGAGAATAAAACACTTTTGGAGATTCTTTTTTTAGCCCAGTCAACAGTCGCAGGCAAGAGATGGGCAGCAGGATTCTGACATCTCTCAAAGATGACCAAAGGTCTGGCTGTCCTACATCACTGAGAAAATGTTGTCAGTGTGGAGGAAATTGTGATAGATAAAAATGAAGATCTAGCACCTCACTACTTGCACTTGAAGAACTGGAAGAATGCCATCTCATCACCTTTAAGTCAGTGGTAACTGATGTCCCATACTGTCTGAAATTGGAAAAAAGCAAATTCTCATTCAGAGGATCTGTGCAAAGCATTTTTAAAATATGGCAGGATCTAATTAATATTATTTTAGAATAAGCTTCTATAGTGGGGAAAAGGAGACTCTGCCTTCTTTACAGCTTCAAAGATTTGCTTGGTTGGTTGGCTGGCTCTCCTCTTTTTCTTTTGGGTGGGGTTGAATTTTGGTTTTGTTAAGTTTGTTTTGGTTTCATGGACTGTTGTTTGCTTTTAATTAAAATTAATAAAATAAAAAAGAGAATCAAAGAGTAAATGGTGTAAGAGATAACAGACACTATAGGGATTGGTCAGTACAGATGAAACGTGTAAGTTCCGATTCACATACAGTTTCACAAAACAGTCACTGAAATTAATTTCACAGCCAAATTCACAATTGCAAAATGCAAAACTCACTGCAGACTTTTTTGGGATTTTAAAGGTTTTTGTTTCTTGAGGAAAACAAGGAATAGTCCTCCCTAAAGCCTCATTCACACTTCTGCAGCTGTGTAACACATATAATCTGTCTCAGACCGGTAAGATCAATTCTATTTATGTTTCAAATTCATATCATCCACAATGGAGTGCAGTATGATTTTTAAAAATGTGACATATCACATATTTTCCACAAGAAGAAACAGTAAAATATACCATTGTGTAAATTTGCTCACCTTAATGCAGTCTAACTGTCCTATCCTAGTACTCTTCCGTTATTTAATTTTTCACAAGACATAATTAAATACTAAATTACAGGCAGACACATGCAGAAATAATGCATAAAAGGAACTAAACATCTTTCTTCTTGTGTGATCGGCATGAACACAATTTATTTTGTGAAGAGTAACATTGAGTTTCACTGCAAATCCAATGTCGAGCGAATTGTCGCTCGACATTGGCTACCTAAAATGAGGACTCCTATAGTGAATTGTTACCAGATTCAATGTTCCAAACAGATTCTCAAGTTAATGAATTCAGACTGGGAGAATTTAAATTTTTTAATTTTATAACTGAGGCTGAATCCTGCATACAGCACTATGACCCAGAATCCAAAGGGGAACTGGGGCTAAGGAAGAATGGGGATTCTTCAACACAAAATAATTAAAGGTCCAAGTTAATAATAGCAAGATTGTGAGCATAATTCTTAAAATGATAAGAGTCAAGTCCATTTTGATCACTTATCTCAAAAAGCCCACATAACCATTATCACACGCGTGCACATGGAGTGCAGTTTACAGGCTCAGATAATGTTATTTGTCAGCCAGACCTGTGGTTGGTGCTCTCACCTGATCCTCTCTCCTCTTGTTCATCTGCAGTTCAGCTGAAGGCCCTGCCTCTCAATGACATCACCACCAGTCCACCCACTGTTGACATCACTTCTGGCAATCCCTGATGACATAATTTCCGGTACCCAGAATCCACCTTTCTGCCACACCAATTCCTGTTCCAGCCACCCTGACTCCACCCCTTCCTCTTTTCCACCATATTTATAGAGTCAACTCAACCTGCTAGTCAGTCTAGTTGTGAACTCCGCTTATGTGAAGACATGTTTCTTTTCCTTTGCTAATTTTTCAGTATACAGGTGTGGCCATCTCCGAGCCCTTTTTCTGTCTACTGCCTAATTTTTTTACCACACCATCAATATTGCACTGGTATGTCTCGGCATTTTCAGCACTCAAAACTAGCATAGAAAGCAGTCAACCATCCTTTCTGCATCCCGACAACATTCCACACACACACTGCATGGACCACAAATGCAACTCTATGAAAGATCTGAAGTAATTTTGCACCCACCTTGCTCTCCAGACCTGGCACTGTTCGCTAGTTCTATGTAAATTATAAAGACATCTGGTCAGATAAGAAGAGTGGTGGCACAAAGCAAAATATGATGTTTATCTGAATGGCATAGAAAACCTTTGTGAAATGAATAAGGAATTCATGGGGATTACATGAACAGGTCTGGTTATGTAGCCATTTCTCTTTATTGGTCAGGCTTAGAACTTTTTGATCACTCCTCTTATATGTACATGAAGAGAGCCCATATACAGATGAATTATAAATTAACACCTGCCATGGGCTGGCACCCTGCCTGGGATTTGTTCCCTGCCTTGCGCCCTGTATTGGCTGGGATTGGCTCCAGCAGACCCCCGTGACCCTGTAGTTCAGATATAACAGGTTGGATAATGGATGGCTGGATAGACAAATTAACACTGGATTAGAAATCACAGCAGCACATATCAAGACCAACAATGAAATATACTGTAATTAAGAGCAATGATGTCAGAAGAGCTTGAAAGCAAATCCTGCTTTAGTAAACTAAGATCTCTGACAATGCACAATCTGACTTGACCAATTCCCCCATTCATTCATTTTTCCATTTTTTCAAGAAGGGTCTGCTCTTTTCCACTATGGTTGGAACCAGCCTGGGACAGGATGCCAGCACTCATAGACATGAACATAACACCATAATCGCTGAGAATCGTGTGTGGCAAAATCTTCCTAGATGTGTTTACATGAAAAGGACAAATGTATTAGATGAATCACACGTTAACCCTAGATTAGAAAACAATCAAAGCAGAATATTTCAAACCTGGCTTACAATTAAGCGCAATTACGGCTTATAATTAAAAGCAATCATGCCAGACGAACTTGTTAGTGACTCCTGATTAACGCGATTAAAGACAGGCTTATCACATGAACTCTGCATCTGAGTCTGATTATGAACAGTTGTATCAGAAGCTTTGCTCATTGACTCCTGATTAAGAACGATTGTATCAGAAGGCTCCACTGAATCTTGCATTATTAGGAATCGTATCCCCAGAATTGCACAGTTAATTAAAGTTCCATAACAACAATCCTGCGACAACTAAAGTTGACTCTTGATTATCCTAACAGTGAGCCACATTTGGCTGCTTAGTTTAATAAGAGAAATGGCGCTGCAAGTCGTGATCAAGAATGTCGACATCCAAACGTCCGAGGTTTTCGAGATGGAAAGCTTGTAACATTTTGGAAACTCTGAAGAGGCACGTCCAACATATTATAAAGAAGTTCAGACCTGGATGGAAGGAATTCAGCACTCTCCCTTGGATGTGTCACATTTGAAAAGCAGCCGCCGCATGTGGTCATTTCCTTTGGAGCATGAAGCCAACCTACATATGCACAGTTGAGTGTGTGTGACATGCACTTTAAATTAGAAGCAGATACGCTTCACTGAATGCGCTGCCCGATGGACGTGGACGATCCGCAACACTCCAGGGGTCACTCAGCCCCATCAAAACAGCCGCTGTGAGCAGAGGAGATTTCCTTCCTTTCTTTCTTTCTTTCTCTCTCTTTTTTTTTTTCTTTTTTGTTTCCTGCTTGCAGCAAAGCTGGTCACTTCAAAAATGAAGATCTTCACAGAAGTCCTTTGTTGCTGTTTTCAGGCTGTCAGATGAAATGGGGCTCATTCCTCCAAGAGGCTGCTTGTGTCAAGCTGCTAAATGCACTGAGGATTTTTATAGCAAAGCATTGCAACTCAGACTGCCGGGCAGCTGCGGGTCAGGCTCTGTCAGTCTGGCATACTTGGAACAAAGCACCAGGCAGAACAGAGCACCTCATGGCTTTTAGCTCCTGGAGATCAGGCCTCCCTTAAGCCTTATTAAAGAATAAGTGACTTTCCAGATGAACTCCTATTGTTCTGGTCTTCATGAAGCCAGGCTCACCATCCTAAAAGGGGAGGGGGGCTAAAAAGTTTTATACACGGTCTCTTGTCACATGAAACAAACTCTCCCCACACCTGGCAGTGATGCCACAGGGAATGAAATTATTTAAGGCTGAGCTCACAACATTATAGCTGGACGAGTGAGAAAAGGCTGATGGCCAAAGGGTGGGCTTTCATTTGGGCAGCTAAGTGGACTGCCATGAGATGACCCAGGGCATGCCTCTATTTGGCTGTCTGTTTTTTGTTGGTGTGTTGTATTGAGTGTTTCTGGAGGGTCGAGAAGTCAGATAAGCTAAGCTCTTTGGAGCGAATTTGTTATTCTAAGTTTTTCTGTCAGAATCCTTATGTTGTGTGTTGTAGCAAAAAAACTTTTTCCAAATCAGGTTTGAAAGAGCTAGAATTGTTAGGTCAATAATCTAAGGAAAAGTGAAGTAAACGTATTACTTATATCTTCAGCCTATGTGAACCTGTTATAGCAGTTGGCACAAGGGACACTGGGTAATGAAGATTGAAGAGAACAATGTTTTGCTCTCTTGCTATGGAACTGCCAGTTGATGCTAGCCTACATAAGTGATGTAAGCGGTCTGCTCCTGAAGAGGATGGGCCCAAGGGGTTGCCATGCTTTTCTGTGCCAATATTGGGTATGAGGTTGAGAAAAAAATGGGAGCCGCTGGGTGGAGGTCTGGCCTTGTACTCCTTGTCCGATCTGAGAGCCAACCAGCGCCAATAATTTCAAGGTGAATGAAAGACCCAGTGGCCTGGGAATTAAAAGACCACTTTGTCACAGAGCTGCCGAGCTTGGAGTTGAGTGGTCAAGGGGTTTAGAAAGAGCTGCCCTGGCAAGAGGAAGAAAGGCCAGCAGTGCTGAAGGAGATAAAAGAGGTGTTAGGAGTGTTTTGTAGACAATACATGGTGTGTAAGAGCAGCAGGCATGAGACTGTTTACTTTTACTCTAATGTTAATTCCCCCTTGTGTGATATTTTTGTATAATTAAACTACCTTATTTTTTTCACATTGGCTGCCATGGTACTATTTAGGTTTGAATACAACTCAGAACAACCCCTAAAGGCTCCAGTGGTCATCAATAGCCTGTGCATCATAGAGGAAGAGTAAGCTGCTGTCATGACAGAGGCAGTCAAGTTTTGGTGAAGGAACCTGACTAGAACCACCGGCTGGAATGGCAAACACATACTCTCTGAACAGACCAGAAAAGATCCGGTGCAAGGAGATCTGGCTGAAAATGGCTGAACTGCAGCTGCTCACGATTCCTTCACAATGCCTATAAGCACAAAAACTACAGGATCTGAAGGTGGCGCTGTCCCCCAGGGCTTCCAGCGGCTCTTTGAAGCTTACCCACCAGTCCCTGTGGTCACGTCAGGTGAGCCCCTCTAGGGCCTGCCTGCTCTGCTGATGGAGTAACCAGAGCCGATTAAAATCATCGTTAGTGAATGTATAAATAAACGAGGAAATCAAAGTTTAAACAAGGGCCGTCTGCAGGTCTTTGAAGGATAAAGCCGTAATGCTTTTTTTTTTTTTGTTTCAGTTCTGACATGGTGTTTCTCAGTGTTTTATTGCTTGCCACTACGGCGCAGCAGGCTTGCATTTCGCCTGCAGTGAGGCAATCCATAAAAAGACAGAGAGCGTATGTGTGCTCATGTGCTGCACCATTGATGGGTTTATCCTGGTCAATCCTGACCTCCAGTTCCACTTGAAAGTAATGACAAAAGCCGGTCTGTAATTTGTCACTTTAACCTTTAGAAAGGGCGATCTGGAGAAGGAGGAGGAGAAGAAAGAGCAGCTCTGTAAGAATCATTTGCCATCAGCTGGCACGTGCTAATGGGGGCTGTTTGCTCTGCTGGAGTATCTATCTATCTATCTATCTATCTATCTATCTATCTATCTATCTATCTATCTATCTATCTATCTATCTATCATAATGTGGCTGGGAAAGTGACCAAAAATTTGAGGTACCAGCAGGGTCACCCTTTTTAACTAGAACAAAAATAAGAGGCTTTTGGGCCCGCAACCAAGAAAATAAAGTGGCTTCAGTCAACCTTCAAACCGATAAAGAAGTTAAGAAAGCTCAGTCCTCCCTGAATGCCCCGTCAATATGTGATGCCACTTTCCACTGTTTATAGCATCTATACTGAAAGGGGTGGAGCCTGCTCTGGCCATTGTGGGTGGAGCTAGTAGTTCTCCTTAAGTAGCTATTCAATGCCATAAGAAAAAGAGATGATACTGTTAGCTCGGAAAATGGTCTGTAAGTACAAATGAGTGACACTATCTATCTATCTATCTATCTATCTAGAGATTAAATCTGTCTGTTTTGGGTCATTTATATAAACTTGGTGGCCTGTTTGATGACTATTTTTTTCTAATAAAAGAGAGGAAGCCTTTAGAATGTAAGATAATAATTAAAGTTAACATGAATGTTTTTTGACAGTTTAAAAAAATGTAATTTTTGAAATTTGTCACATGGACAGTATTTTATTCCAAGACTTTGAAAAGAAATATCTCTATGGCCGGTGCTTAAAAGTAACCCATTTAATTTATTTAAAGGGTGTGCTTATTCCACTTTGAAGGCTCACTTTTAGCTTCCATCCCACAACTGCTCCTGATGGAGGATTTTATATAAACCTCCAATGGAAACAAAAGACAGGGAAGCTTGCAGTAGAGCACTTTAAATGTGTCAATTGCTACAGTTTCTTTCTTTAAAACCTGTTGGCTCTACTCAGGGTTCCTTTTCTCATCAAAAAGTATCAATGTATTATTTCATTTTACATTTTAACAAAGCTAACACTACTGTTCAATTTTCTTGCTTTATTGTTCGATAAGCTGGGCAGTTTGTTCACTGAACTTTTTTTTTTTTTTTGGAATTTCTGTATCTATTAAAAACAAAAAGGAATGCTTATTTGGCAACATTTTGCTGGCTCGAGCTAAAACGGTCATTTGTAAAACAAGGAGAAATTTGGGTAGAAACAAGCTAACCACATAAAATGAGGAGGAACCAGAGGAGCACTGCCAGAGCCCTACAAAATGACCTCCAGCTGGTTACTGATGTGCAGGTTTCTGACCAAACTGTCCAGGTCTGCGAGGAGATCCCCCAGGACACCATCCGCTGTCTCATCAGGAGCATGCCCAGACATTGTCAGGTGTGCATACAGGCATGTGGGGCCATTCATACTACTGAGTCACATTATGAGTTACAATATCAGCCCGTGACTTCAATTTTTGACTTTGATTTTCGGTTTGATGTTGAATCCAATCCTCAATGGGTTGGTTTTCATTGACTGTTAATACATCATTTTTCTCTCAAAGAATTGCACAGTATCACTCAGTAAAGATTTTCTTCATTTTCATCGAGATGTTTGATTTTAGTGTTCCCTTCATCTTTTGAGCAGTGTATGTTTTAGTAACTGGCTTGCATGCAGCAGACTCTTTTCTGCTTGGCTGTGTGATTGAGCCCTGCAGAGGACTGGCATACTGGTACGTGTGCTTCTGGCCTCACACTGAGTACAGCTGGCATAATAAGAACACAGGTACAGTATGTTTACTTCAATAGGATGAGTATTGCTTTAGGTTATTTGTTACTTTCCAAAGTAATTGGACTACATCACGCAAGTTAGTTTTAATGTGTTACCCTACTGCTCTCGAGATTTTGCTGCTGAGTTTAGCATCAACATACATTTACCAATTTCCGAAATACTGAGACAGATTATTTCAAGGATAGTGAAGGAGTAATGTGATCAAACAAACATTTGCCTCTAGTAGTTTATTTTGTGGATGCTTCTACCTGTGGCTGCCAAAAGCCTGTGTTTAGTGTAAGAAAGAGCTCAGACAACTGAAGTATTGGGGCACCTGTAGGCAAACCCTGTATAATTTAAACAAAATGTGGGTTATGAAAACATTAAAAAGGAAAAAAAAAACATCATTACAGATAGAAATCTCCAAACAGACCACTTCAAAATGGCTGCACTTCTGCTGATAAGGACTTCCAGCAAGAAGAGGCGGGTCCAGGCAGGTGGGCACCTGAAGTGATGTCAAGAGTGCCATCAATCTTCCAGTCTGCAGAGGTAGGAGGAGATGAGGTGTTCTGGTGGGAAATTACAATTATCTGAACCTTTAAGATGCCCCCAGTGTGCACTCGTGTGACAGTAGTAAATACATGTGCAGGCCGACAGAGCGCAGGGGACATGGGCAGACTACAAAATCCTTGGTCACATATTTAGGTTATTTTGGTGAAATCTTCCTCCGCAAATCAGGTTTCTCAGAGGCCAATAGCCTGATATCCCTAATCGGAATAAGGGCTTTCATGACATTTTAGAAATCAGGTTTCTGTGAATAACCAAGTTATTGAAGTACATATAAAGGCACTAAGTGACTCCTAACCACAATCAGAGCTCCACTGGTGAGTCTCACCTCTGACTGAGAATACAAAGCTAGAAGGCAGTAGTGATGTCAGGGTGGCCCCGCCTCCTGGGGCTCCACCCACAAACTATAAGGAATGGCAGCACATTTAAAGAGATAAAATGCAAGTACAGTACTGTAATTAATAATGACAGAAACTGACAAAAATAATAGTGCAGAATTAGCAAAAATCACGATAAAGCAGAGAATAAATATAACCCAGGGAAAAAACCTGGCTGTGACACAACAGATGGATAAGGTGGCACTCTGACTGGGTGAGATTTGAAAGTTGATCCTGTCCAGCATTTTGGCCTGGCTTGGCCACATTACTCTGCGATGACATGTCACAGCTTTGCCTTCATTTTACCTGTCCTGTCACACTAATGGTATTTTCCTTTCTATTGACAACAAGCTGCACTTTCAGGATGCTTTGGTAATCACCAGACACTACTGACCAGCACGTCCTCTGCCAAGAGCCAGTGGAGCTGCAATCAGCCGTGATATCCTCCCCTACAGTAAGGTACGTGCTGATGCATTCATGTCCGCTCACACGGTAAAATCATCTCCTCTGTCTGCCTCGGCAGTCTGACCTATCGCTAAGCCTCTTTAATGCCATCCTTGACATTTCCTCCGCATTGATTTTACTGTTTTTCAAGCATCGCAAAAGTGGTGGAGTTGAGTTATGCAAAACATGAGCGGGTGCCTCTGGCCTGCTTCAAGTGGCATTTGACCAAGCGTTTGAAGTCGGGCAGCGTGCACACTGCTGTGCTCGCTGCTGTTAAGGAAAGCAAATGAATGGAGAGGATGTCCAATTGTTCTTCCTGTTCATCACCACGCCACCGTCCAGGACACGGGTTTGGCAGTTAGAACCTGGCATCACTCCAGGGGATGTTGGGGGAAGGTATGCCTAGCAAGAGCAACAAAGAGTTGGTGAACTAGAGAGTGGCAAGCAAAAGAAACCAAACAGGCAAGTAAAATTCTGCGTCATTTATTGTCATTATAGCTTACGATATCAGTGGCACAGAAACATTCAGTGACAATGCCAGGCTGGCTAGAAGGACACGGCTGGCATAAAGTACTAGTAATGTTCATAATAAGTAAATAAACATGCTTTACATTAAATATAAATTTATATATAAACAGATATATATATATATATATATATATATATATATATATATATATATATATATATATAAAATATATACAAATCAGATATAAATGTACAGAAGAAGTGACCAATACAAGTAATGGAGCTGTAGACAATCAGTGGCAGAGTTGAGGAGCGTTTCTTTTAAAAGTACATTACTTAGTTACATTACTCATTACTTACATATAGTTACATATTATAAAATGTAATACATTCTAAACAGTTTGCTATTCTGTGTTCTTCTTTAGTTTAAAAAACTGCACATTACACTGGCCAACATATGTTATTAAATCCAAAGCCCATGAACCTTCATGACCTGGTCCAGAAACTCCGCCAAATTTGATAACGTGCTTTAGTTTTATTAAAACTGTGCAGCACCCCTGGGTCCAGACCTTGGAAGAGCATGCTCCTCAGGTGGCCAAGAGCTATCTGAGAGGGCCAGAATACCAGGAGAAGCCGTCTATTAAAAGCAACCCCCTGAGCAGAGGAGTAATCTAATATTCAAAACATAACACATAAGAGAACCAAACACATTACTAATAATAAAATATATGCAATTATATTTCACAAATATCAAAAATATTTTATTAGAGAAAATGATATAGCGAGCCAGAGACAAAACTTGTGCTAATCATAACACTGACTGTTACCACGTTTGCTTCCATGATAGAGTACTGGCCATTAATCCAGCTTAACATTGTAGGAGAGTTAACAGATTAATGGCTCAGGGATAGTAACTGCTTGAGATTCTACTGGTTACAACCTCAAAGGTAAAATATCCCTCGCTGAGGTATGTGGGGTTCGTCACAATCGAGTGCTATAAAGCTCTAGTATGTGAATGATGAACTTGGCCATTTTAATCCCACAGCCTTCCACATACCTGAATGTAGCCAGTATGGCCTCCACTGTACTGAGAACTAATGTCTGGGGAGACCAGCTGACTTTCTTCAGCTTTCTCAAAGACTAAGGTGCTGTTGAAGCTTCTTATCATGATTAGTGGTGTACTAGTAAGTAGGAGGAGGAGTAGTGTGGTCAATGTTAAGAGCACAGTGAAGTTTCTACTTGCATGACTTATAAGAATGCATTAAATTACAGAACTTCATTGTAACAAATTGAAAGCACAAACCCAATTACCTGACGTACTCCAGCTATACTGTAGATTTGTTGATGCAAAGTGGTGGTGGTCTCTTTATACTAAAGAGGCTATGGAGGATTATCAGTGATGGAGTCCCCAAACACCTTAATGCTACGCCCTCGTTCCACAGCATCTCCCCATGACTCCCTCCAAGTCCCCTAAGTCCAGACCTTTGATGACATTGAGGGACAGGTTGTTGTCATTGCACCATTCAGTAGGTAGCTAAACTGTTAATCATGGGTAACCTGACCCGCTACATTTGAGTCATCAGCAAACATGAAGATAAGCATGAAGATAAGCATGAATTTTGATGGGAGACTATCTAGGGAAAGCTTGGGATGCTGCTGGGAGAGGTGTTGGTAAGGCCATCAGGGAGTACTGGTCTGTGTGTGGATCCCAATGCCCCAGTGTAGTGACAGACACACTGTGTTGTAAATATGGCACCGACCTTCAGATGAAACGTAAAATTGAGGTCCTGACTCTCTATGAGCATAAAAGATGCTTTGGCCTCTTTTGAGAAAGAGTAGAATGTTCCTAGATGTTCTGGCTAAATTGCCCATCATGGCCTGGTCACTATGGTCCCCTAATCACCCCCTGTCTCTATTTGGCTGTTTCTATCTCACCCATTCACCACCCAACAGCTAATGGGGGGTGAGTGTACTGGCACAGAAATGGTCATCATTGCATCATCCAGGTGAATGAAGTATGTTTGTGGTGGTTGAAGTGCTCTGAATAGTTATAAAAGGACTTTATGAATGCAGTTCACTCGTTAGAATCATGGATGACACAGCCCACAGGCTTTGGTTTGCTGTTGCTGGAACCGCAACTGAAGACTATTGTCTCCTCCATGTCTCAGTTGGGGTTAACATGGTACAAGAGAATAGAAAGCTCACTCTAGAGGTGCACCTCATTCTACGTTTCAATCTGTCCACTTGTCTGTGTGCTTGAGGATATCTCAGTCTCTGTTTCAGTCTGTCCAACTCAATGCTTGTACATTACCTCTTGGTTGTCTGCTTGCTACTGTCATTCTTTGAGGGTCCTTTTGTCTCACCTTATCATCCTCTGTTCTGCCTGATTGCTGGTTTATCACCACCTGATTACCTCCATGCTGGACTCTCTGTCTGTATTTCTGCCAGGGATCAACTTTACCTGCCTACCATTTTGTCCCTGTCTGTCTATCTATCTGTGCTCATCTGTCTATCTGTCTGCTCGCCCACCTCTCTGCCCATCACCTGCCGATGAGGCTCCCTACCCATGTGTTTGTTCAGCAACTGTATCTACCAATCTACATATATGTCCATTATCTGTCTTTTTGTGTCCATCAGTCTGTCTTTCTTGCCAGAAAATCTCTCTATGCATTTGTCTCGACATCTATATGACTTTCTGGAAGTCCTTGTGTCGTTTTGCCTGCATGCTTCTTGGTTTATCTGCTTATCTGTTATTCTTTTGCTGCCTTTGTGTCTGGTTATGTTTTACATTACCTCTCTGCAATGGTCACTGTCTGCTGGCCTGTCTGTATGTCTGTCCATTTACTTGTCTGCCTTGCTTACTTGTCTACTCTTCTTTTCCATAATTGATTTTCCTGTTTGCCACCTGTCTGTCAGTCTGTCCATCCAGTCCAAGCCTACATGTCTGTCTGCTTTATTCTCTCCAAATACCTACCTTGAAGCCTTTTCCTGTTTCTGCCTTTACCTGTATGTTAGTATGTCTGTTAGTCTGTCCACCTTCACTTGTCAGCATTGTTGTCTGCCTACTTGTAATGTGTCCCTAAATGTTTGTCAGTCTGTGACTCTGTTAGTCGTCACAGTTTACTTGTCTTGTTTAATTGTCTGTTTGTCTGTCTATCCGCCTTTCCATGCCTACATGTCTGTCTACTAATCTGTCAGTCTCCACTTGCCTATATGTCTTTCTGTCTACTTGTATGTGTCCCAAAATATATGTTTTTCTGTGACTCCGCTAGCTGTCAAAGCTTTCTTATATTGTTTAAATTTATGTCTGTCTGCCTTTCTATGACGACATGTCTGTCTGCTAATCTGTCAGTCTCCACTAGCCTATATGTCTTTCTGTCTACTTGTATGTGTCCCTAAATGTTTGTCTTTTCGTCTGTATGTCAGTGACTCTGCTAGTCATCAAAGTTTTCTCATATTGTTTAATTGTCTGTTTGTCTGTCTGTCTGCTTTGTCCCTTTAGGTGTCTAAATGGAAGTCTGTCTGTTACTCTCTCTGCCTTCGTTGTCTGTTGAGTCTGCCTACTTATATGTGACCCTAAATGTTTGTCCGTCTGTCAGTCTTTCTGATTATAACTGTCTCTTTTTTTTATCCACCTGTTTGTCAGTCTATCCAGCTGTCTTTCTGCGTGTTTCTCTGACAGTTTCTCTGTGTCTGTCTGCCTTTGCATGCCTGTCCATCTGTCTCTTTCCAGCAGACATCCAGTCCCTAACACTGGTCAGATTTCCAGGCTACTTTCCAGTTGCTGTTATTCTTCAAGTGCTTTTCAGTGAAGGCCTATGTTTCAAGGCGATGTCGAGGGCTTCCCAGGCTCAGTGAGTGTGACAGGCTCTTCACGGCACAAAGCTCCTTAAGTATCTTTTAGTCCATCATGTTCCTAACGGGCCGAGCCTCACTATCTGCTGTACTATTCAATCTTCGTCTCTATCTCAGTCAGTTAAGCCGGCCCCAAGGGAGAGGCGCCATCCTCCCCTCTCCTCTGTAGCACATCGTGACAAATGGCGTGTGAGCGGCTCTCTGCTTCATTTGAACTCTAATCCAGGCTGCAGCTCACTGCTGGGTTGCACAACTAAATGACAAAACAGTGACTTGGAGTGAACCAACGGGCAGTAGCAGGACCCAGAAGTGAAAGTAGAGACGGCCTGCCAGTCGAGGTCTGCATACTGCCAGGGGTGTTATGCTATGTCCTCGGAGTTGAGGATCAGATACCGTAAGCCAGCCCGGTCAGAAGCAGGTGAGGAGACTTCATTAGAAATCTGCCTCTACTTGCAGGCCTATGCCAGGAATCGACTCCCAGAAACCCAGGTTCTGATCTATACAATTGTAAGCATCGTGGGTAACATATAGAGAAGAGCAAAGGGAGGCAAAAAAATTGCATTATCGTCGGTCTAAACCCATATTTTGCATTAAAAGATTACAAGATGCAGAATCAGGATCAAGGTGGGGACACCAACAATGAGCACACTCACTCAACTTGGGGAATTGAGAAGAGACCCATACAAATTGTTGGGAAATGTGAGCACCGTACAAGAAGCAGCCAGGACTGGAACTCAAGAGCATTAAGGAAGTATCAACCAATAGTTATTTTATTTAGCACCTTTTATGATTATAAACAAGATTATAAACCCGGCTGCCATTCCTCCCGTTTCACTCCCATGGGTACCGCTACGTAACTTTGTCAGTTAAGGCCTTTCCTCTGTGCCCACCAGCTGTCCCACTATATCACTAACCCTGCTGAGCCATGACTGAATGACTGAGTGCAGCTCTAACACTATCATTAAGTTTGATGCCAACACAACACTGTTGGGTCTCATCAGCAACGGGAACGAATCAGCTTACTGAATGCAGATATGATAGCTGGCAGACCAGTTCAAGGTGTTACAATCTCCATCTTAACATGAACAAGAGCAAAGAGATGATTGTTGACTTCAAGATGGACCCTGCTGCCCAGACTCTACTGCACATTGAGGGCTCCGTGGTGGTCAAAAGCACCCTATTCCTTGGTGTGCACCTATTAGCTGCCCTTACTCTGTCAATTAACACCACCTTCATAGCCAAGAAGGTGTAGCAGCGTCTCCACATCCTTTGACCTGTTAGTAAGGCAAGCCTGCTTCACTGGGGCACCATCGAGAGCATTCTGACCAGCTTCACAACCACCTGGCTTGGAAACTGCAACGTCTCTGACTGAGGACTTACAATGGATAGTGCACACAGCAGAAAAGATGCTGAGAACATCTATCCGCAAAGCCTATAGCATTGTGAAGGACAACTCCCACCCGTCCCACGGGCTCTTATCCTATTCCCATCTGATAGAAGGTACCACAATGTTCAAACCAGTTATGGCAGATTCTGCAACAGTGTCTACTCCTTTTCTGTCCATAATCTGAACTCTGTGCTTCCCTCCTGCCCTCAGATTTGTTCTAGTAGTCTATCTATGCTATCTGGTATTGACGCTAGGGGTCACTGTTGCCCCTTTAAACTCAACAGACAGACACACAGGACACCGGTTAAAAGCACCAAGAAGTTGTTTAATTCTTTTCTTCTGTAAACAGCACTCCCTAAGCACCACAGCCACGATAACACAGGCAATTAACACAATAATAATCACAATTCTCTTTTTCTCTCTCTCTTTTCTCCTCCACAACTCCCAGCAAGCTTTGACCACCTCCACCCGATTCTGGCTCGCTTGCTGGGTCTTCAGCAGTCCTTTATATATATATTGTTCGACCTGCAAGTGCTTCTGCTCTTCCGCCCACGTGACCTCCAGGACTTCCGAGTCAGATAGAGAACTCAAATTCTTTAATCAGCCCAGAAGTACTTTGGGGCTTCCGTCCTCATGAGTTCCTAGTACTTCCGGGCTATAAAGGAAGCACGACTCCCCTGGACCTTACACAGCACCCCTTGGCGGTGCCAACACAGCTGACATAGCAAACTCCAAGTCCCAGTGCCCAAAAGTAGTTGCCTTCCCCCATCCTTCCATTCTCAGGGCATTAGGCCGGGTTGAGCTGTTGGTCCTCTCTTACACTGGACAGATTATTAGGAGCAACTCTAAATCTGCTTATCCATGCAATTATCTAATCAGCCAATTGTAGGAATAAAATCATGCCAGTACAGGTCAGAAGCTTCAGTTAATGTTTACATCAAACACCAGAATAGAGAAAGAAGGAGACCTCGGTGATTCTGAACGTGGCGTGATGTTGGTGTAAATGCTGATGCTGTGGGATTTTCACACACAACCGTCTCTAGAGTTTACTCAGAATGGTGAAAATACAACAAGACTGTTGCTACCAAACCAATTTGCAACTACCCTTAAATGGGCGCGGTAATCATATCTGAATTGTTGGATTTGTAATTTTAAACTATGGAGCAGAGGGGTAAATCAAGGAAAAATGTGTCTTTGTCCCTAACATTATGGAGGGCACCGTACATGTCACGCCGTGGTGCTATTGAATGTTATTTCATGGCACTGTAGGCTGCAACACTGTGTTATGAATGGTATGACAATAAAGCCACTTGACTGGAGTTGACTTAACTTGATTTCTTGCCACGCCTGGACAGGGTGATGGCCACCATGGGGTTGACAGTGCGAGTAGGAAGACCACTTAGGTGGAATGAAGAATGACTAGAGAGGGAAGAAAAGGCAGCCTTGACTGAGAAAGTGAGGAGCCACATAACCGTCTGTGTCTTATTTCATTAGTGTGACAGCAGTTGTGCAGCAGAGCAGCAGACATCATGCCAAGATGAAATAAACCACCCTCCGCAGGACATGCCCGGCCACTCTGCAGGCCCAAGGTCATTCAGAGTGACCACTGGCTGTGAGTGATGGTTTAAATGGCCCTTCTGAGTGAATTAGGTGCAGTCAGACCACAAGCAGGCCATTCTGCTTTGATTTGTGAGGCTGGGGGGGACGGGGTGGGGGGGAAGTGGAGTTATGAAGAAGAAAGGAAGAAAGAAAGCACCGACTAAAGGTAACTCCTGTTTCCAATTTGGCACGGAGGCTGCGTGACACACATAACTCTTTCAAAGCGACGGCCCGATGTGTGAGTACACGTGTGTTTGCTTAGTGGCCACGCTGTCATCAGAGACGTCTGCCGTGCCTGATTCTTTATTCAGCATGCGGACCAGCCAGCTAGGAGGACAGCCAAGACATAGTAAAGGCCTCACTTTTACATGATTTGTTGTGTTTTTCTTCTCAAGGTCATGAAAAAATCAAATCTTGACAAAAAAAAGAGCTAAGCCTAAGCAGCCAAGCATGGCTCACACCAGTTCACTGAGCACTGGGTGGTATCCAACCTTCTTACCGGAGACGGCGTGAGATTTACAATGTGGATTGGAAAGCCCCACTCTTTTCGCCCGGGAAGGCCATTGTTTCATCCGGCTGCTTACTATGGGCCCCTCGAATAAACCAGTGCTTTAATCACCCCCTCCCCACACCACCATCATTCCATTATTAACACACAGCTTTAACAGACCACTTTGTCACCCCCCCTCCCCATCATATTGTAGTATTTCTGATGCCAGCGACAGCTTAGCTATTAGCTAAACAAACACGCTTGATGGACTGAATAGTCTCCTGTCGTTTGTCAAATCTCTCTGTTCTAATTTACTTTGGTTATAGACTTGCCCAGAACCCCCACCAATACGCGTTGTGAATGCCATAATGGATAGACTGGCATCCCAACTGGCATTAAGGCAGATTCCTTACATTGCCAAGATGACGTAATGGAAGGACAATACAGTTAGAGGTGGAGGTTTTTCAGTTGTTATCCAAGTGAAAGTGAATGGATAATGGATGGTCTGGGGAGACATTATAGCCAGAACAATTCATCCTCCAGTATTAGAGTTGGCAGTGTTCCTCTGGCTTGGTTCTGGTATGGAAATCTGCAGGCTTGCCTGGGACTTCTAGTTTGAGGGGGCCACCCTGACAAAATCCTTGGAGTCTACCAGAGGGCACTGCCATGGGAGGACCTCTCTGTTTTGTGAAGCTTTCATATGGTGTGGAAGTGCAAAGCCGTGGCAACGGGAGATCTCCGTGTCTTACCTCACTCTAGGGGTCAGATTCAGGTGGAAGAGTAGATGGAGATGGAAAAAGTGTTTATTACACTGTACTGCACCAGACAGAGCCAGTTATAAAATAAAACAACTTTATTTTACCTTCGCACTGTGTCTGGCGTTCAGGGCTCTGAGTTGCCCCCCCCTAGTGGTCATAGCATAAATCAACACACCCAAACCTCCAAATTACACCTAATTAAGAAATTATGAGCCTCAAAGGAACCCTGGCAGGACCTACTGTGGCAGACGGATTGCATCTGACACTGGGTGTGCTGGGTGGCACAGGTGTGTGTGGTCATGGGAGAAGAAGCCACTAGGAGTTGTAATGGGGGCTAGGGGGTATGGGGGGTGATACATTATTTGATTCAGTATCATTTTGGTACTGGTACTGATGAGCAAAAGCTGGTATCAGTACAGAAGTCAAAAATGTGAGTACACTAGACTCTCTTCCCTGTCTATTTTCCACTTTAGCCCTCAATCTTTATCTCTTCCCTGAGTGCAGCCTCAGAGCACTGTTCTCAAACCAAAAGCAAATACAATCTCCACAATATTAATTACATAATGAGTACACATAAAAACAGATATTTGTTTAAACAGATAGTTTGAAACTGACTAACAGAAATGGAGCTCAACAATATCTGCCCATTAAATAATTGTTTTTGAACTATAGCCAGTCCATAGCAGAGTAGAAGAAAATAAAATCTCAGGCTAGCATAATTCATGGTTTAAAATTAACTTATTTGTGGGATGGGGCACTGGGGTCCACTGTCAATTGTAAGAGAAAAGGTCAAAGACAAAATCAGACGGTCACATAATGGACACCTTAAGCTAATCATGTTCTACTGTATATTAACCTGCCCAAAACCCTGCCATTTTATTAGCAGGCCAGTCTGGTGCACTGCCACTTTAGTACCAACTCATTGCTGCCCTCTGACCATACTGACTACATTACACTGAGACTTTAGTCCCACCCCTTCAATGCCTCCCTGTTCTAGTTAGCCTCTATATTAGCTCCGCCCCTGCCTCACCTGTTCACTGACTTGCCACTCCAATACACTGTCACCTTAGCCACACCCCCCACTTCCAGCCTATCACTGAGTCCTAATTCATTAAACCGGCACTGCACTACACAACCCTGAGTTTCATCAAACTTAACGATTATTGTTACTTACCTCGCTCCCCGAGTATGTAAAATTACATGACCAGCAACTGCAGTGACAACTTTCCAGCGCAGTTCCACATTTCCAAAGTAACTCATGCTACACAAAACACAAGACATCAGACAGGCAAGCCTCTCTTCGGTTTCCCAGGTTCCTTATTTCTCGTAGCTGCATCATTGATTGTCAGCTCTCACACACTCGCCCACCGCCGAGACTTAAGACAAAATTAGACTGGTTGGATTGAGTTACTGGGCAAGTCAGACTACATGACTGGCGGTCACAGGAGCGAGCTGCGGTAACCCCCTGGCTCCTTATGACTTTGCAAATGAAGTTTGTGACTGAGTACCACTGTAGTGTGATGCAACCTTTAGTGTGACCCATCATCCCTTCACCACCCTAACTATTGACTCCACTCTCCATTGACTGCCACTTTACTCCCCCATCCTCATCACGTGCTGCCCCCTTAAACTTTAGTCCCTGTTGCAAATTGTAATTTGCCCATACTAAGGTGCACCTGCTTTGCCCCCATCTTTCATAGCAGATTTCCCACCCTAAGGCATTTGGCCACCTCAGCGGTGTTTCGACCACAAAGTGAGCAACTTCTCTAGTATTTGCAGCAATGGAGCCGGAGTGATGAAAACAGCTCGCAGGCTCATATGTTTCTTATATTTGAAATTTATTTGGCTAGAGTTTTTTTTTTTTTTTTGAAGTCTCCTAAATAATTCTGTCAGGGTACAGATCAATGCACAGGTGTTCTGAAATGAAAGTAAATCACCGCCGATTTCATCCACCCGGCGTGTTTCAAAGTGCAGCAGATTTACTGACTCGAATGAAGTTCTTTAAAGGTGTTAGAATTTCACGTCTGGCGCCTAGCTTTGCTGACTCAGACCAGGCAGCGGTGGGCTCTGCATTAGGACTGCTGCACTAAAAGGTGTCTAGGGGGGCTCCATTTAGTTGCGCAATAATTGGGATAAAAATACTTTATAACCTTTGTTTGATGTCTGGTGACCATCAAGGTATTTTAAGGAGGGGAGAGGGGTTTATACCCAGCTGTGTGCCCACTTTGAAATCTTATTTTAATGGTGATATAAACCCTCCTCCCACTCTTGTCTGTCTCTAATATTTTCAGATAAGTTTAAGATGCTCCTATATTAATGGTTTGACTCCTGTAACAGAATGAGATGTGGAACTTGTCAAAGTGATGGTGATGCAGATATAGAGATAAACCTCAGCTGTGAGTAATGGTCCCACTTGGGGGGGAGGGGGTCTCACGTGTGGACAGAGGGACATTGTGTTCATGTAGTCCAAAGCATGACCTCATTGTGCCAAAAAGATGGAGCAGCAGTGCTGAGGGTGAACAGCCGGATGCTAGCAGCAGCTGAACAAGTATTCACCTCCTGTTGGGGGTCGGTGTGTGCAGTAGGGTCCACAGAATATTAAGGATGTAACAAAAAAGTTTTAAAACACAAAGTAGGGGAGGATACAAACGTGATATGGAGGTGAACATATGATTTGCATCATACCCTCTTTCCATCTTATCACTTTGGTGGAAAAAACTCCAAATATCCATAACTTAATTCATATGCACAGGAGGACCCTACCTTAACTTGTATGACCATGTCGGTTAGAAACAGCTATCTGTCTATTGTGAAAAAAGACAAAAGAACAAAGATGAAGAGTAGGGGAATCCACCCCATATAATTTAACAGCAAATGAAGAGTAATCATGCAAGACTGAGTCATTAGTGACTGAATAGCAGAATGAAGGCTT
Source organism: Polypterus senegalus (assembly GCF_016835505.1). Classification (NCBI taxonomy): domain Eukaryota; kingdom Metazoa; phylum Chordata; class Cladistia; order Polypteriformes; family Polypteridae; genus Polypterus; species Polypterus senegalus. The sequence continues at coordinate 114,636,009 of NC_053163.1, forward strand.
GGGTTTTTATAGGTGGAGGACAGGAAGGGGTGGGATCTCTGAAGGAAATGAGCTCAGCAGGAGGTTGTGATGGAGCAGCGGAAGTGGGCAGAGTTTTAATTGGTCTTTCCTTCTGATGATCTATGGAAGCGGCAGAGGGGACAGGGCAGTCTACTCTAACTTCCCACAATTTTTATTTTTTTTCTCTAGCCGTCTGGAGTTTTTTTTGTTTTTTTCTGTCCACCCTGGCCATTGGACCTTACTCTTATTCTATGTTAATTAATGTTGACTTATTTTATTTTCTTACTGTGTCTTTTATTTTTCTATTCTTCATTATGTAAAGCACTTTGAGCTACTTTTTGTATGAAAACATGCTATATAAATAAATGTTGTTGTTGTTGTATTGGCAGAAAAGGCATTAGTACCGTTCATCAACCCCTGGCTCTGCATCATACACCCATTTAAGCCCTTGGACTGTCTCCCATGCACGCATGTGTGACACTATCTATCTATCTATCTATCTATCTATCTATCTATCTATCTATCTATCTATCTATCTATCTATCTATCTATCTATCTATTACAGTATATAGTGATCTATCTATCTATCTATCTATCTATCTATCTATCTATCTATCTATCTATCTATCTATTAATGTACAAGGGTAAACCAAAAGGCAAGAAGAATTACTAAATTACGTGGTAACGACAACAGACAGAAGCTGATGCAATACAACACATTCATGGTGGACTAATACCAGTAAGTAAAGTAAATACTTGATAAATAATGATATATTGTTTCAATTTATGTATATAGTGCCATTCACTATCTATCTATCTATCTATCTATCTATCTATCTATCTATCTATCTATCTATCTATCTATTAATGTACAAGGTTTAAATTGAAAAGTAATGGGAATTTGAAAATGACATGGTAACGACAATGGACAGAAGCTGATGCAACACAACACTTTCATGATGCCATTAGTCAAAAGTCAAATGAACATGGATGCTCCACTGCAGGATTGCACAATTGTTGAACAACACACCGTAGTGAGATATCTTCACGCAGAAGACGTGAAACCTGTTGAAGTTCAACAAAGAATGTTTGCCTGTACAGATCAGTAAGCTTTTTGAGCTCCCATCTTGTGTAAATGTTACAGTACCCCAAGTCACTGTAGCATTTGCTGATCCATATCTGACATCTAAACGTGCAACAACAGCAGACAATGTAATTGGTCTTCTCAGATCAGGATATTTGCCATGTTGACATGGGTTTTGTACACAATGTTGATAGTCGATAAGATCCAGCACTTTTGATTACGCTTGTTCTTCCTGCACTTCACTTCCATACTGAACCAATATCCTTCTGTGAACTTTGGTGTGTTTCACTCCCTCATCTCGTTAATAAGCATTGTTCAACAATGGCGCAGTTCATTTGACTTTGGCTTCAACCAGTGTTGGTTTCTTTTGCTTCTTTCCAAATGATCGTACTATTCTTGTTTGACACATTCTGTGCTGGGGTGTCACAGCAAGGTGACAGCATCCTTGTGCTACATGACCAAGCTTTGACCATCAAGACTAATACCCTAGTGAGAGTGGAGAACTCAGAGGTAACTGGAGGACAGCAAATGGATGACTACAAAGTTTAAGGTTATATTTGACTATATGATTATATCAGTCACACAGTATGATCAGAGGTTGGAAACCAGAATTGAGAAAGATGATAGTGAACATATTTGAAAAGTGAAAGAATATAGGGGAACAGAAATGTAGTCAAATGGACATTTTGGTCAAAGGAGGAGTCCAAGGCATCATGGACGCTTGAAGGACACAGGCCTTGGTGTAACGATATGGTCCCAAACACATAATTGATATTGTCTGGCACCTGTAAAATGAAAGGCAGCACTTCTTGACGTGAATGGCCTAAAGCAGTCACTACATGGCTTGTGGGGCAAAAGAAGCAGAAGCCGAAGAAACTGAGTTCACTTCCAGAAACATCTTATATTCTACCATGCACTATGGTGCAGACAATTGTCCAAGGTTGTGGTGGTCTCATGCTGGAGTCACGCAATGGTTGTCCGGAACAGCTCCATCTTGTTGCTGTTGTCATGTTCTGCTGCTGTCCCTGTCCTGAATGTGATCTTTACCACTGTTTTAGCATTACCTCTTGTGTAATTGCCTTGTAAAAACTCACAGAATATTTCTTTAGAGGGGCACCTGGCCAATGTCCTTCAGGTGTTGTTGCTGAGCTGATTTGTATTTTCCATTAAGTAAAATGAAGTTCATAAAAACACTACAACTATGTAATTAGAAACGCAGTCACCTGAGGGAGATTGAAGGGCGGAATCGAGACACTGCTTCTCACCGTGGCACTCATAGCCACTCTGCCTCCTGGGCTTTCGGCTCCTTTCTTATTCTTATCTTAACAATAAGTGGTTCTAGATTGCTCCTTTGGAAAAGCACAAAATAATTAGCTCCTGCTTTCTCATTTTGTTAAGAGCTGGCTATTTTCCTAATTGTGCGGAAAATAACATAATTTCTAAAATTTCAGGTTTTCTTTCTTGTTTCTAGCTCTATATTTCCTTTTTGGCTTTATCTTAGAATCTCGCTTTTAAGGCTTAGTTGCTCTCATTTTTCATTGTTTGAGATTTCAGCAATTTGTTTTATGGTGTACGATTTTGTCTTAAGATTAGTTAGGGAAGAAGGCAAGGTGAATTATTTTGTTTGCTTACTTGAATTATTCAATGATCATCGCAATATTTTTAGCTATTTATTTAAACAAAATTCTTGAACTTGGATTATAGCATTTTTTTAAGGTTTAGCCCACCCTTTGGGAGTAAAACACACAATATATCCGCATTCCACAGACTTGGGCCAGTCTCAGCTTTCTCTTACATAATGCACCCTATATCTTTATTTTAGGATTCATTGCACTAAGATGGGTTGAAGCCTAATAAATCATTGCAGAACTGTGTTTTAAAATTTACAGTGCACTATGCAATGCATAGAACTTTATTATATGCTGTGACAGATAGGGGCAGTATCGTCAGTCACCAAGTAAAAGTCCAATAGTTGACTTTATTATTACACAACAGTGCACAAAGCACCCTCCTCTCCACTATACTCATAAATAATCACAATACTAATCACAAAAATCAATCCACCACTCCCAGACGCGTTGCCCTCCTACCACCCAGCTCAGCTCGCCCTCTGGGAGCTCCCACAATCCTTTTATAGTCCCTGACCTGGAAGTGTTCCAAACCCCAGTCCATGTGATCTTCTATCACTTCCGGGTCAGATAAAAAGTCCTTTTTTTTCACCCCTTGTGCATGTCATTCCCCTTGTCCATGTGACTCGGACGTACTTCCAGGGCGTAGGGTAAATAAACACTGTTCCTCCCTGCAGCATCTCCTAGAGGCCCCCATGGTATCCAGCAGGGCTGTGTATAAAAACTCCAATGTCCATGATGCCCTGCTGGTCTTCGGGGAACCTCCATACTGCAGGGAGGGCTCCACCTGGCGGCTTTGGGGTATTGGCCATACACCACAGTGCCATTTGGTATGGGATTCGTAAAAGCAGAATTAATGTTTGAGATGTTTATGACACACAGACATGTATCTTTTTATTCTGATGGTATATCAAAGTGAATTGGGGTTGCTAGATAAGATAGGTTGCATTGGGTGCCAATTGGGCAACAAAACCCTATTTAATTTGAACAAACATGCCAAAAAATCATCAAAAATGAAGCACTTTAATGTACAGTTTTAAGCAGAGAGTGGTCCCCTTAGTCAGACACTGGAGAATAGGTTTCAGACTTGAATCAGCACAGAAGCTGCTGTGTCCACATCAAAATGTGATGTCCTCTGAGGCCGCTCTGCTTTTATATACAGCAGACCAGAAGGGGTGGGGCTTCTTTCTGTAAGGCACCCTCAAGGGGCGGGTTTCAAGGTAAGGAGAAGACAAGTCTGTTAGCAGCAGTGCACCGTCTCATCCTGTGGTGGTATTACTTACTTCAGGTGAGCCTAGAAGATAACCCTCTGACACGCATGCATGACAGTGGATTACCTTCTGGGCTGTTTTTCAAACTTGAAGACATGAACACAGAAAACAGTCAAAGTTCTGTATGCTAATGGGTTTCCCTGCTTTTCAAGTTCAAGTTTATTGTAACATGTAGAATGCATTCTTATGTAGGGATGTTTGAAATAATGGTTAGAAAATCAAAGTCAAAGGAATAGTAATTAATATAACCAGAAAAGCAAAATAAATAGGTCAAAGCAACAAGCCAGGCCAAAGTAATTCCTTGTATGCTAGAATCTGCTGTATCTGAAGCGATGCTCCTGTCACTGCCTTGAGTTTCTTTTTTGTGTTTATATGTAGCAAATTAATACCAAAGCTGCATTTGTCATACGGAGGAGCTGGAAAGTCAAAAGTTGCAATTGCGTCATTTGTGACCCCTGTCCGTACATGGGAAAGTAAAGATTGATGCCCCCGTGAAAGCAAGTGTTTGGCTGTTCTTCGAGTAACAAATATTAACTAATACTTCTATAGTTCATATCGAAGAAGAAACAGAAGAGCAAGAAATGCACAAAAGGTATGTTGTTATGTCTAAAAATGATTTTTATGCTCTTGCCAATGATAAAAAGTAATACGCCTGCTTGGATGCTGCAATTAAAAAACCTGTAAAAAGCAACCATTTAGTGCAATGTACGAACAGTGGTGAGCATCAAGCTAACATCGGTTAGTCCGTTACCATTTGTTCTGGCAATGTTAACATTTACCTTCTCGATATTCAGAATTTATCGACTGAGGTGATTCATTTAAAGTCAATTCGTCAAATAAGCAAATGAAAGCTACAAAGTGTTACTGTACATCCTGATTGCTGTGTCATTTTGGATTGACATCATAATGTGAAGATTGGACAAACTCAGACTTGAGAGATCAGGGCCGAGTTTGTGAGAAGGAATTCCGAGTTTTCTTTCTGGTTTCTGAGTCCGAGGTTGGAAATTACGAGTTCTTAGCTTTAGTCGAATGCAGCACAAGTTGGCGTTACCTTCACTTGTTAATTGCTCTTCAGTTGCAGTCAGTTAATGGGTCTATAGGATTATTATTGCCATGTAAGCAGAGTTCAGGAAAGTTCTTACATCAACATGCAACACATCTCCAAGTACAATTAACTTACCTCAAAACTTTTATCTTCTTTATCTGATATAAGTACATTACTTCAAAGTTAGAATTTTAATAGAACATACATTATATGTCCAAGAATGTGTGTAATCTTGACCATCACACCTATATGATCTTGTTGGACATCCCATTCCAAAATCTTTGGGCATTAAATTGGAGTTGCTGTCCCTTTGCAACTGTAATAGCCCATAACAGTCCTCCACTTTCCTAAGTAGGATATTGGAGTGTGTGCCTCTGGGAATTTGTGCTCATTCTGCCAAAAAGAGCATTTGTGACATCAGGTTGGTACATTCCAATTCATGCCAAAGTTATTCAGCAGGTTAAGGTCAGGGTTTTGTGCAGGCCACTCAAGTTCCTCCACAACAGACTCATCAAACCACATCTCTTTACACCTGGATTTGGGCACAGTGGCACAGTCATGTTGGAAAAGAAAATGGACATCTCCAAATGGTTGTCACAAAGTCTGAAATGCACAATTTTTTAATAGGTGTTTGAATGCTGTAAGATTAATAGTACTCTTCATAGAAGCAAAGTGGTCTAGTCCAAGACCTGAAGGACAGCCCTGGATCACTATCTCATCACCACCAAATGTTATAGTAGATTCTGTGCAATCCAGAATGTGGCGTTCTTCTGGCATCATCTGTCCATCAGACTGATAGTGAGGTGGGATCCATCACTTCAGAGAATACATTCCCACTGCTCCAGAGTCCAATGGCAGTGTCCATTACACCTCTCCAGTCGACGCTTTGCATTGCACAAAGTGATCTGAGGATTGTGTGCAGCTGCTCGGCGATGGAAACCAATTTCATGAGGTTCCCAATGCACAGTTCTTGTGTTGATGTTGCTTCCAGAATAGTTTGGACCTCTGCTGTAATGCCACAGAGGACAGGCGATTTTAACATGTTATACAGCTGGCCCTCGACAGCCCCACTCTGTGACTTTGTATGGTCTTTCTCTTCATGGCTGAGCTGTGGTGGCTTTTAGGTGTTTCCACTTTATAATAACAGCACTTACAATTGACCAAGGCAGATCAGGCAGAGCAGATATTTCACATACTGATTTCTGTCAAAGTTGGCATCCTGCTTAAAAGTCACTGAGCCCTTCAGTGTGACGTATTCTGTTGCCAGTGTTTGTCAATGGAGAGTGCATGGCCGTGTGCTGCTTTTATGAACTTGTTAACAGTGGATTGGCTAAAATGCCTCGCCTCAGTCATTTGGAGGGGTGTCCACATACTTTTGGTCATACATCGGATAGGTACATGCGGACATATCTTTCTGTTTACACGCATACTGTTTATCTCATTTGTAACTTAACTCCCTCAGCTATTGACAGGCCTAAATGGCAGTGCTTATTAAGGTTGGGAGCAAGGGCTGATTACAACGCATTACTGCAACCACCAGACGACAAACAACTCAAGTACAGCCATGCAAGTTTGAATAAAATTGAACAGTGTGAGGTTTTATACAGTGGCTGGAGTGCCAGTCCTGCCACTAACCACCCGAGTTTTTCCTGCAAGTTGGAGAAGCTGCTTGCAGGGCTGGATGCAGGTTAATGTCATACCCAGGACAAATTAATTGCAGGTTAATTAAAAACAGTAAAAATTAAATGCCTATTTAATTGCATTCAAATTTATTTAAATAACCATTTCATTAGGAAGCTAAATGCAATTATTAAAGTAATCATAATCCCTGGTAACAACTCTTGCTGCCTCATAGATCTAAAGTGGAGAGAGGTTTCAATCAGGCATTATTCTGCAGTCACCTGAAGGGCATCAAGCAAATAAATGCCGGCACTCTGCCATTGAGTTTCTACCCATCAAGGCTCCTGTCCCATCAACATTCAGGTTATCCTTCACTTTCAAGATCATGGTGGGGGTCTTGTCCATTATTCTCTTAGAAATTTTAGTGATTGGCAGTAATGGAGACAATGAGATTATTAGAAATAAACTTGATGCATTAGGATTAAAAGTCAAGAAGGAGGTAAAGAATTTAGGGGTAACTGTTGACTGTAATCTGAATTTTAAATCGCATATTAATCACATCACTAGGACCGCATTTTTTCACTTAAGAAACATAGCAAAAGTTAGACCTCTTATATCGTTGAAAGATGCTGAGAAATTAGTTCACACGTTTGTTTTCAGTCGACTAGATTACTGTAACGCACTCCTCTCAGGACTACCGAAGAAAGACATAAATCGACTGCAACAAGTGCAGAGTGCTGCTAGAATCCTAACTAGGAAAAGAAAATCAGAGCACATCTCTCCAGTTTTGATGTCACTACACTGGTTACCTGTGTCATTCAGAATTGATTTTAAAATACTGCTTATGGTTTACAAAGCTTTAAATAATCTCGCTCCATCTTATATATCAGAATGTCTGACACCTTATATACTAAATCGTAACCTCAGATCCTCAAATGAGTGTCTCCTTAGAATTCCAAAAGCAAAACTTAAAAGAAGTGGTGAGGCGGCCTTCTGCTGTTATGCACCGAAAATCTGGAATAACCTGCCAATAGGAATTCACCAGGCTGATACGGTGGAGCACTTTAAAAAACTGCTGAAAACACATTACTTTAACATGGCTTTCTCATAACTTCACCTTCATCTAATCCTGATACCCTGTGTATTCAATTCATTATAATAACTATTCATGATGGCTCTAAAATCCATACTAACCCCTACTCTCTCTTCTGTTTCTTTTCTCGGTTTTTTGTGGTGACCTTCCCCACCACCACCTAATCAAAGCACCGTGATGTTCCTACATTGATGGATTAAAAGCCAGAAGTCTACATGACCATCATCATCAAGTCCTTCCAAGAGAACCCTAAATACAAAGTGGACTGTTACATTTATGTTAGGTAGAATGCCCAGAGGGGACTGGGCGGTCCTGTGGCCTGGGACCCCTGCAGATTTTATTTTTTCTCTTCAGCCGTCTGGTTTTTTTTTTTTTGTTTGTTTTTTCTCTCCTCCCTGGCCATCAGACCTTACTCTTATTCTATGTTAATTAGTGTTGTCTTATTCTAATTCTTACTTTGTCTTTCTTCATCATGTAAAGCACTTTGAGCTACATTATTTGTATGAAAATGTGCTATATAAATAACTGTTGTTGTTGTAGTTGTTAAAAATTCTGCGTTTAGGAAATCTTTTCAGCATTCCAAGCTTTTTATTGTTTGGATTTCATAATGATGATTTTTTGGCTTATGATTGTGATTGGGCAGCACGGTGCCACAGTTCATGCACTGCTGCCCAATTGCAGTTAGGAGAGCAAGGTTTTGTGTGGAGTTTGCGCGTTCTCTGTGTGTCTGTGTGGGTTTCTTCTGGGTGCTCCAGTATCCTCCCACTGTCCAAACACATGCAGGTTAGGTTAGGTGACTTGGCGAGGTTGAATTGGCCCCAGTGTGTGTTTGGTGCGTGGATGTGTGTGTATTCAGCCTGTAATGGGCTGGTCGCCCTGTCCAGAGTTTGTTCCTGCCTTGTGCTCTATCATAGCTGGGATTGGCTCCATCCTCCAAAATCAACCCTGGTCTGGATTAAGCAGGTTAGAAAATGGCACCATATGGTTCTGCTTTGGTTTATTCACTTACATGAAGAATGCATTTTTCGAGTTTTCTTTCTGTTTGGTGTTTTATTTTGAATACAGTATATCCCATTCCTTTTTTTACTTTTGGATTGCCTTTAAATTTTTTAACTTATTACTAAATCAGTTTCCCCTTCCACAGTTAAGTTGGTTATTACTATTTTTTTTTAACTTAGGCTGGGTTTTTAAAACTTTGACCATCTCCTTTGAACAACATGCACCCATAAAACAATGCCAGTCTCATGTAAGGCTTGCTTGCGATGAAGCATTTTTATGAAAATACACGAGGCAGTTTGATGATGATGATGGATCCTCCCAATTAAGCACCTTCGTGATCAGGGTCCAAGGGAGGCAGAGCATATCCTGACATCGGCACATTTCGGGACCACTAAATTAGGTGCAAACTCATTTTCAGATTAGGAATGCCACTCAACCCATGCCAACACATGAAAAATGTGCAAACTTTACAGAGAAAGAACCCAAGCCTGGAATTCTGTAAGAGGGTAATGAAATCCCCACCGCCGGCCTGGTCAGTCTAAACAAAACCCTGGCCATCTTCTTCTACAAAACAAAATGTCCCCGTTGCTCTCTAAAACTAACCATGAGGTCCACTGTTGGTTATGCTCATCTTCTGGAAGTCAACTTTACTCAAATCCACGCTGGACAAGATGCTTGCTGTACTCTAGGAAATAACTGAATCCTGACTCCTTGAAAGGATGACCACGGTATCAGACTTATAAATGTCCTGTGCTCCCTAAAATATCCAGGCAGACAAGATGCCATCAGCCAATGGACTTACTACATTAAATATAAGAACCGATTTGGCTGTGGATGGTGCAGCAAGAGAGCTGGATGGGCTGAAGTGTCCCCTCAGGAGAGCCAGATCTGCTAGAGAGGAGGATTAAAAGACTTCACTTGAAGACTGACAGGACTTTGAAGTGCAGAGATGGAAATCCAAAGCTGTGCTTCCCTTTTTGCAGACTGGCCTGCTCTGCTCTCTGTAACTTTTTTTTATTTTCCCTTTTGAGGTGTTGCATTCAGTGGAACGGCCCACTCTAACAGACTCTTCAGGCCTTCCAGTGAAAGCGTTTGGAGTTCATAACTTTGACAGCATGAGTGTGACGATCAAACAAATGACTGCTCCGAGCCTGTGCTGAAGCAACGCTTCATTCAAAGCCCCAAAGAGAGACGCTCCTGGCTGCACTTTTATAGTATGTGAAGTTGAGGGCCCTAACGGCTCACACACCCCTCACTTTAAAAGCTGAAACTATTTCTAGCTCTGCTTTATAGGCCTCCTTCTGGCGATTGCCATTCATCAAAGCCCACCTTACACACATGGAGAGTTCCTCTTTATCACTGCCTTGTCACTCAACTCAGCAGTGGAAGTTGGAAAGGGCTCAGGGTGGACTTTAGTGGCAAACATTATTTGGGTGTGTGCCCACCCAAAAGTGGAGCCTTCAGCTGATGTTTAGATCCTTATTTAAGCAGCCTCAAAAGTTGCTTCTGAAAAAGGATTGGGGTTCAATGGATACATTGCACTTACATTTTTCCGTAGACTCAATAATTATACTTCTCTGGTCAGTAATACCCAGAGTGCATCACTTAAAAGATTGTCCATCACACCCTGAGGCTGGACTATTTCTGCGAGTATAAAGCCATGTTAGTGCTGGAGTTAACTGAAAGGTCGGTAGCTTAGGATAAAGCTAGAATTTAAGGAAGAAAGAACAATATGGCCATCAGAGACTGGCTGGTTTCTCCTTACTGGTAGACAGCCAGTGTTCAATGGCCATATTGACTGCCAGAGCAATAAAGAGGCAAGTCTGAAACGTAAGTAAGCTTAGTGAGAAAGTAAACATTAGCAAAGGCACAGTGTCCCAGTAAGAAGAATGTACCCCAAAGAAAAAGTCCGTGCTAAAAAAAAGGGTCCTTCTGAAATAAGAAGGCTGGTGACACCCAATGCCTTTACACGCGCTTTAAAAACCCAGCTTCTAAAATGCCAAGTAAACTGTTTTTCCAGCTTGAGAAACCTTTCTGAGAACCCAGATTAACAGATGTACGCTTCCTTATGAGTAGCCCGACTAAGTGGTCATGTAAACCCTTAATTGGTGTCACACACGTGTACATGGGGGCACTTTACAGGTTCAGATAATGTTATTCGTCAGCCCAACCAGGGGTTGCCGCTCTCACCTGATCCTCTCTACCCTTGTCCCACTGCAGTTCAAACCCTGCCTCCTAATGACATCGCCACCAGTCCACCCACTGTTGACGTCACTTCAGGCAACCCCTGATGATGTTATTTCCAGTACCCAGAATCCACCTTCCTGCTACATCAGTTTCTGACTCCACCTCTTCCTCTTATCCACCATATTTTAAAGAGCCGACTCAACCTGCTAGTCAGTTCATTTGTGAATTTTTCTCATGTAAAGACGTGTTTCTTTTCCGTTGCTGATTTTTCAGTATATGGGGTGGCCACCCCCAAACCTTTATATGTCTGCTGCTTATTCTTTACCCCACTGGGTTACTGGTAAAGGTACTGTAGTCTGCGTATGTCCGTTTCACTCTGTTCACCTGTACATGTGCTATCTTGGCATGCGTTTTCAGCAGCCATGGGTGGAAAATGATGGAGTCGCCCACAAAATAAACCTCCAGAGCAAATGCTCAGGTAATCACACTATTCCTTCTCCTAGTTGAAATAATCTCCCTCAGTAATTCAGAAATGACTGAGTTTATGTTGATGAGCTGAACGGACAGAGCTTCATTCAGCAGGACAATCCCAGGAGTAGTAAAAAGTAACGTGTGTCACACAGTTCAACAGAATGTGAAAAAGCAGAACCCAAGAAGAGGACAGAAGGCCCACAGGACGCACACTGCTGCCAATATTTCTGGTGCCCTCTAATTTTCCTCACAGTTTCCATCAGGTGCCTGTTCCACGATTTGGCTTAGTAGGTTCAAATAACAAGTGGGGTAAACAGCTTGAGCAGCGAGGGCCTGGGATAGTGCTGGTGGGCCAGGAGGTTGTTTCACAGGTTCAAGCCCTCCAAAAATAATAGACATGACAGAAACTCCTCAGATTTAACTTGAATCCAAAAATCACATCCAGAACTTTTTAAGCGAGGACAGTTGTGAAGTAGTAAGGAAACTTTCCAAAGTCACAGCCAAAGACAGATTTGTGTAAGACCACGGCCATTTTTCCTGTAGGGTGCGAATAGAGACACTCTTGATGCCTCACTATAAAGGTTTTACTGTGTCTACAGACTGGGCTTCAGTAAGGGGGCTGATAAATTCCTCCTAGGGGTGAAAATTTCTTCAGTCAGGGAATTGTGATGAACAGGGGACACACTTGACAAAAAGTATTGATCTATGCTGAGGGCATTTGGACCAGAAAGGGAATACCAACCCCGTTAGCTTACAAGTTTGGTAGGACTTCATCACAGCAAGAAGAACTCAAGTCTATATACTCCATTAAGACCTTACAGTGAAGGCGCTCATTATAGTCAAGACTCTTTTTTTCCAGTAAGTTTGCCTGCCCCAGGGAGGAAGCTGTGATATCTTAATGATTTGCTACAGCAGAAGTAATGGAGGAACCATGTCTCAGTCAGAATAATAAATTTCAAAGTAGGACCCAGGTCCAAATGTGGAGTCCCTGAGATGACCCCTCCACCCGCCTCCTTTCCCACCCCGTATCTCGCACAGAACGAGTTTCTTTTGGCACTCACTCACATGAGGTCTTTTTATTACTGAAGTGGGATTATTAATCATCAGTTTATTAAATAAGGACGCAGCTAGCATGTCATGTTTTGAAGCGCATAACCCCAACAGTCCACTGTTTGTACAAAGGAAATCAAAGCTTACACTCAGAACGGAATTCAATAAATTATGTAAAGGGGATATTCAGTTGACAAAATGGATTTTGGCGTATTCGGCTGAAAATGATTTACAGGAAAGGCATTCTGTGTCAAGTATGTCGAAAATCATTTTCTCTTTTGAAAGGAGGGGGAAAAGGCAAGTGTCTTCGATTATTTCCAAATGTTTGACTTGTATGTGTGTGTGTCTGGGTGGGTGTGTATGTGTGTGTGTGTGTTTGATTCACTGTGCTTCACACCATCAGGCACCAGCAGCACAAGGACACCACATAAATGGGCCACTGACATGGGCAGCACCAGCTAAGTAATTCTCTTGAGTGCCATGTGCCACTTCAACCATGTAAGCTTTGAAGAACATTTCTCTGTTGGCGCTGGGGGTCCACAAAGTCTATGAGGGAGCTGCATTGCAACATTTTTGGGCTTTAAATTGTCTTTGTTGCCTTCACTCAGCTCATCTGCATCATTGCAATTATGAGATATATATTAATGGCAATTGACAATGAGGAACACAGTAGTGAATGTGGAAATATGTAACATACATAATAACTGAATAAATGGAGACAAAGTTGATATAGCAGCACTTATTCCATATAGAGGAGCTCAAAGGTCTATCCATTTGTGAATCTGCCTAACCCAGTTTAGACATAAACAAATGGAAAATGGAGAAAACCAGATATAAAATGGTCTTTTACAAGATCATAGGCCTGAAGCTATACATTTAGAATATTTTAATATTTGTATGTTGCAGTTGCTGCAGTACAAAGTGAACTGTTTTGGAGTTCAAAGATCAGAACAATGACTATAATAATAATAATAATAATAATACTGCGGTGGGCTGGTGCCCTGCCCGGGGTTTGTTTCCTGCCTTGCGCACTGTGTTGGCTGGGATTGGCTCCAGCAGACCCCCGTGACCCTGTAGTTAGGATATAGCGGGATGGATGGATGGATAATAATAATAATAATAATAATAATAATAATAATAATAATAATAATAATAATAATGAGAGTCACAGTAACTCAGCTCCTTCAAGGCTGCAGGCCCCTTATCCCCTCCTTTTGCTTGTGATTTGCTCCTAGACCTGCCTGTCAGTGTCTGTCACCATACAACAACAATCAGGAATTAGACATGTGACAATCAGGATCAATAAAATAAAAGAGGGAGCCTACAAGGTGCTCTTTATTAAAGCTGCCTTTAAACTGGCGCTCCAGTGAGTGAATTCTTATTTTTGGGTGTATTTGACACTCTCTGGCTTTTGCTCGGTTGTGACTTTTGTTTGACTTGTGTTCTGTCCATGGGCAGAGTTTACAGAGTAGCCAGGGGGTCTTAAGCACAAAACAGAACAGATTTTGATTTTTGAATTTTTTCATTTGAAATACTTAATTTGTTATTCCCCAAGTGGAAAACTGTCTTTTTCCATAATCTTTGGGGGGTCGTTGTACAGCACCCCTTGGTGCAATTTTTAGGTTAAGGGCCCAAAAGAGCAGGATCCCATCTGGCAATAATGAGATTTGAGCTGGAAACCTTCCAGATGCTCTATGTTAAAAACGTTTCTCACAAAGAGTATTTTTCCTCAATTTTTTAATGTCACAGCCATTGTAAAAATGTAAATGAATTAGGTGCATGGTGAGGCATGGTAGTGCTGAGGGCTCGTAGAAAGGAATCCGGGGGTTGTGTCCCTGCATGGAGTTTGCATGTGGGTTTGTGTTGTTTTGCTCTGTTTTCCTCTCAGCGTTCAAAAACATTCAGGTTAGGAGAATCAGAAATTCTAAAGTGGCCCGTGGTGTGTGTGTATGTGCGTGTTCACCCTGTGATGGGCACGATGCCCTGTCCAGAAGCTGTTCCTACCTGCGCCCGTTGCTTGAGGTGATTGGCTCCAGCTACCCCCTTGACCTGGATAGGCAGATTAAGAATACGGCGTGGTCAACAAAAATTATAATCAGGATCTTATTCCTGCCTGTACAGACAGTGACGTGGTGGTCTAACCAAATCTCAAACCCACATCACACTCACTCCTGTTACAAAAGTTTTAAAAAATAATAATGTGATATCAGTCTCTTTGATGAATCAAATAAATAACTGAAAACGGTCTAACTTTCAAATGCGTTAACTAAATACCCATCATGCAAGTGTGTCTGGAAACCATATTCCTGGCTCTGTTGGAGTTAGCAGTTCCACCTCAGGATGAGAGGGGGCGCTGATGCCAATGGTATCGTCTCTTTCCCTAGTAGGGCCACCGAAAGAAGATGCTTTACTCTGCCCCATGCGTTAGGGAAGACTTCACCTCCTCTGGCACCAACGCTATAAAACCAAGATGGCCAGGGAGCCAGGAACTGGTGAAAAAAGAGGACAGAGTTTCTGAAATCCATGCCTAAGAAGAAACAATGCTAACCAGAGCTGATTTTTTTTTTTTGTTTGGCTGTATTTCAGTTGTGATGGCACCTCAACTTTTAGCCTGCCTACGACAGTTTGGTCCTGGCCACTTTATAACCTGAATGTTACACCATGCAAACATTTTCTTTTTCTCATTTTGTTACAAAATAAGAAAGAGTATGAGATGCAGGCTTTACAGGATTAAAAGACGTTCATACTTACGCAAATACAGAGGAAAGATGCTAAAAGGACACGTAGGAGAAGAGATAAGAAATGTGTTTTAATTCCTGTATTACCTCTCTGTAACAGGTGCACCATGGCTAGTTTGATATAAAACACAAATTAGTAGAAGGCTGGATCAAGACCACCAGCTGGGTAACCTGCCCTCTTATTGTTTTCAGGGGACATTGCACACCTCCACTTGGCACACGTCCGTAACTTATACCCTCGTAGAAGGTTTTCTGCCACCAGTGTGGGTCCCTGTTTTCAACCGAAAAGACTTCTCCCTGCTTTGCTTTT
Organism: Polypterus senegalus; assembly: GCF_016835505.1. NCBI lineage: Eukaryota > Metazoa > Chordata > Cladistia > Polypteriformes > Polypteridae > Polypterus > Polypterus senegalus. The sequence continues at coordinate 114,651,505 of NC_053163.1, forward strand.
ACTTTATATCTCAATTCTCCTGCCATTGTGGCATTCATCACAATTGTAATGGTCAACTTTGCCACCTCACTGCTCCAAAATATCTACCTTCGTAGATTTTTGTATGTTCTTCCAGTGCCTGAGTATACTGAGAGAAGTCAGTCATTTTCCAACTGCTATTTCCTAACACAGAGGGGTCTGCTGGAGCCAGCACAGGGTGCAAGGCAGGAACAAATGCCGGGCAGGGCGCACACACACACTCACTAGGGGCACCAAACCTGCATGTCTTTGGAATGTGGGAGGAAACCCACACAGACACGGGGAGAACATTCAAACTTCACGCAGGGAGGATCTGGGAAGCGAACCCGGGTATCCTTACTGCGAGGCTGCAACGCTACCACTGCGCCACCGTGCCTCCCACTGGAAGAAGTCATTTATAAAATGACACCATGATGGCGGAATGTAAATAAAGTAAAAAAAAAATTCTAAATAATCTAAAAACTTTGGAAAGCTGCAAACTTTATTAAAAAATAAACATACAGTACATCATTTTTAAAGAATTAGCAGATTACTAGTCTTGTTTTCTATATACATGCCAAAAACAAGCAGGGTGATTTTAAACCGGCTCCAGTGTGTGCATATCCGTGCCCTGTGATGGACTGGCATGCCACTTCCCACATTGTGCCCATTTCTGCCAGTATAGGGACTCAATTTCCATAATGTTGAAAGGGATTAGTGGCTTAGAAAGGGTGGCAGGGTGGCTACTCTCACCGCCCCAATGGCGTGGGTTCAGGTCCCAGTCCTGGCACCGTGCCTGTACAGCTTGCATGCCATCTCCATGTCCTTGTGGTCCTCCAGTTTAACTCCTTCATCTCTAAGATCGCATGGCAGAATAGGTGTGACTGTGATGATTACCTTCCTATCTAAGGTCGAACGATGGGTTGAAAGAATGACGGCTCACAGGACATTAGATGGCTGTTATTATAACAAAGCTGAATTTTGAGTTTTGAGCTATTTTGGTTATTTTATTTTCATTTTCCTAATCTTCCACAGGCATAGTGACAGCTATGATGCATTCATTTTTCAAGGGATCAACCACATTTTCCCCTTACAAATTTTTATTTACTCCCTTTCATTACACCCACAACATATAAACAGTAATTTGCAATTAATTTGTAAATCTTTGCATTTTTCCAAAGGCGTATCTCAAATATTCAAATGTAAAACTGACTTTTATTTTTTTTTTGATTTCTGAATACAACAATTCCTGTTAATCGGCCTTAAAAACACATTTTGTTTGGCTCAACATTTCCGTTGTTAGGCAATTAAAATTAAGACAGTCTGTCTAAACATGGCAGTAGCGGCGGGGAGCTGCAGAAATTGCTGAAGCTGGATTTCCATGATAACTCCCGGGTCAGAGGTGACTGCAGCGCCGTGCATCTCTTTCCTGAAATGTCTGAAATATTTGAGGAAGCTGAACTTTGTTCACTTTCCAATCCAAACATTCTCTCCTTCTCGAACTGGTGTAGCATGCAGAGAGACCCCCCATCACCCCTTCCCTCCCTCTGGAACCTCGCCTCTATTCACCCCCATAATGAAATATACTCCCTCACAAGTGAATAACGCAGCTCAAAGTGGTCTCTTGTGAGTCACCGACCACTTTACTGTAACTTATTAGATCCTGAACAAATGCAGCAGGCACAATAAAAGTCTTAGTGGTGGGCACTTATTTGTTAGTAACGTGGCCTGCCAGTTTAATGTGTGCCATCACAGGAAAATCTCCACATGTCACTTGCAGCTGATTTACAGCTCTCAAAATTTCCTTAAACTTCCCTTAATTCTGCATTCAAAGAAAAAGCCCTCTGCCTCCTTTGAATTTTTCTGAACTCTGCTTTCTGTTTGCCTCGGTAAAAGTTTTGCTCAATGCTGAGAAATGGTTTTAAGAGTGTAAAGGGGTCAGGGGTAGGTGCATATGTGCAAGGGTGAAAAGACGTGCCTGTGCTCTTCTTCAATCGGAGCCCATCCATTAGTTGAACCGCTGAGTTTTTCAGATGACTGGTGAAGGTGGGCGTGACGGGTAACTTTGATGTCACATTAGGTGACTTGTAATTTTTGGGCGTGTCAGACTTGCCGGCTGCTATTGCTGATCTCTTCGCCAGACCATTTATAGGACAGAAAATCGAGGGGCACGTCTTGACTTACCAAATGTGAGCCAACCTTCCAGCACATTGGTGCTTGTTCCGTTTGTGACAGCCAATAACATGCTGAGGGTTAACAGTTATGGCGGGTTCAGATTAGTCTCTCTGCTTTTTGCCTCTTTTCTCCATTCTGTCACATATGTGTAACACAAGACATCAGCCAGACGAGCTTCTCTTCTGTTTGTGAGGTCCAAAGCATCTTCCGTATTCCCTGATGGTGAATGATATGCATTGCACTTCCAGATGAGCATTGGTTGACGCCTCTCATGCACACAGATCCCGCCTTACGACTAAAGACAAAATCAAACCGTTTCAGTTTTGTCGGAGTAAGTCACTGAGTATCTCACACTGGGATCACTGGAGCGGTCACCGACTACCTCTGACTTACTACAGTTATGTAAATGAAGGCTACGGCTAAAAATCATTGGAAAAGTCATCTAATGTGACATGGCAGCTAAGTGAGTGTGCAATGGTACTGGCTTGTCGAAAACTCATGAGCTACTGGGCACTGCATATACGTCAATAAAAGCAATCGGCTCACATGCAGACACTTAAAATCAGCCATTTAGCTGAAACATCAGCCATCTGTCGAGTCCAAGCTTCCACTGGGTTAGTTGTAATGGTGTGAAGAAGACTTAAGCTGGCAGGCACTGAAAATTATACCTTCAGGTCCTGCGATGGTCTGGTTAAGGGATGTCTAATTAAAATTTAGTAAACTGGTGGGCTTACTGGTCTAAACTAGGAAAGCGGTAGAAGAAACCAAGGCTCAGTGATATATGCTGAAGCCATTTAGATGAAATATGCGGATGATTGTGAGTGGGTTCAGTGATGGGCTGGTTAAGTTAAGTTATATAGTGCCTTGATGTGTGGAGTACAAGTCCAAGGAGGTTATGCTGAAGCTTTATAACACACTGGTGAGGCCTCATATGGTGCACTGTGTGCAGTTTTGGTCTCCAGGCTACAAAAAGGACATAGCAGTGCTAGAAAAGGTCCAGAGAAGAGCGACTAGGCTGATTCCAGGGCTACAGGAGATGAATTAAGAAAGAAAGATTAAAAGAGATGAACTTTTTAGTTTAAGCAAAAGACGATTAAGAGGACACATGGTTTCAGTGTTTAAAATTATGAAGGGAATTAGTCCAGTGGATCGAGACTGTTATTTTAAAAATAGTTCATCAAGAACATGGGGACACAGTTGGAAACTTGTTATGGGGAAATTTGGTACAAACCTTGGGAAGTTTTTCCTTTACACAGAGAACCATAGACACTTGGAATAAGCTACCAAGTAGTGTGATAGACAGTAAGGCTTTAGGGACTTTTCAACTCGGCTTGATGTTTTTTTTGAAGAATTAAGTGTGTAGGACCGGAGAGCTTCGTTGGGCTCAATGGCCTGGTCTCGTCTAGAGTATTCTAACGTTCTAATGCCTGAGCTCTGCTTTATACCCGATGCTGCCAGGATAAACTCTAAAGCCTGTGACTATGGATTATCTGAGGATGTCAGGTTATGTTATGTTAGTGTCGTGGTTCTAACAGAGTCTTTCTCTGGCTCTAGTGTTATTTCCGTTTAATATTTGTCTTTTTCAAATTTTATTTTTTGATTTTGTTATTAATTCTAGTTTTCTCTGTTATATTTATATAATATTGTGTAGTTTATTCATTATTTTGCTATGTAGTGTTATGTTAAAAACATATGGAGGACCCAAAAATACTTGGAATCAGTCAATAGCACAGAATTAGAGTGTAGTTATTGACAAAGCCGTTGGGTATCGTATGCCTACAGTCTGGTTAATCAGCCCACCAAGTGGCTTCATGCTGAGTTGGTCGAGTGTTTTTCTGGCGTTTATTCTACAATCTCTCAAGTGACTTTGGAAATATTTTTTCTTCAAGTCACTAGGACAGATTTTCAAGAGACAATGATGATTGGGTTTTCAGACCCTGGCGGACTTGTTCATAAAGAATTTGTTCCCCGTGAGCAGAATGTTAATCAGTGACATTACACTGAAGTGCTGAGGCATCTACGGGAAATCAGCAAGAACAGAAAAAAATAAAAAAAAGTCCAGTGCAGCGGCACATGCAGATCTGCTTTCTGCAGCATGAAGGCGCACCTGCACACACCGCATTATCAGTCAGAGTGTTTGATCAAATTCAATGTGGCTGTTACTTGCCACAACGCACACACGATAGCTTAGTGACATATGCCTAAGCCGTTAGGTTAAAATATTAGGGGGCTTGCACGTTTAAGTTATTTTATGTGAGTCAGCAGCCGTAATCTGAATTACAGGACCTTTAGTTTTCATGGCTATACTTGTATTTGATATTGGCACGCTTGTAATATTTCAGTTTATGTCTGTGACATCATCACAATACCATTTTGAAATACCATTTTGTTATGGGTGCCTCTATTATGTGTGGTCATTTTGTGATGACCGCAGCCATGTTGTTTACAAAAATGACATCCGTTGCCAGTTGAGCGGTGGGATGATGTTGTGACTCATCCTTTTTTAAACACAATGGCACACAGTACAAATTATCTACATATTGAATTCAAATTAAAAAAAAAATACCTTCTGTGTTAGTCAGGGGCAAAGACAATAGCCAGTTATGTCCTGACCACCATTCTGATTCCTGCTTGACTCTTTTTCTTTTTTTGTTGGTTCCCAGTTTTTGTGTTTGTCTGCTATTTCCTGATGTTTCCAGCAGGCAGTTTTCCAAATCACTTCCACAAAGATTTTAGTGCAGAGCTTTCTCCTTTGCCTTGATTCCATTTTCTGATTACTGTGTTCATCTCAGTTCTTCTGAGATTACTGGCAGATCCAGGTCCTATAATAAGTCTCAAGAAAGTTTTCATATTTTGTTCTTGTACAACTTTGAAAGTCGATGGATTTCATTTGTCTTTTCGTGACACAAAGACTCTTAAAGGTCAAAGTGAAAACAGATGTCTGCAAAGTAGACTAAATTAATTATAATGATAAAGCACATCATAGATGATTGCCTAAGTAAGCCACCACTCCGAACCAGTATGCAGCTGATGCACCTTTGGCAGCCACGACAGCCTTGAGTCTCTCTGCACAGGTCTCTTTCAGCTTTACACTTCTTCTCCACTCCCTTTTAAACTGCGTCGGGAGTGAACAGAAATTCTATGTTGGATTTGTTACAAAGTGGTGTCTGCGGCAGTGTGAATTCTAATAGACAACAGACTAAAGCAACTTGGCTAAGCTCGGAGGGTGAGGCGCAGGTAAGTGATGTCATAGCGGAACATCTCCGGGGTTTGATGAGGCGTTCACGTACAGAGGCTCACAGTCCATCCGATTGGCCTAGTCAATGCCCCTGTGCGGATAATTAGAGGAGAGCTTGAGCAGTAGAAGGCAAAGAATGAGAACGATCACAATTGGAAGGACAAATATTGAAAGTGTAACATGAAACCAAAAAATGGGAGAGTAAGTGAGAGCGGTAGAGAAGAGGGTTAGGGTTAGAGTGTCCCTGCTGACTTCTTGGGCTGGAGCGGGGTCCCTCCAACATGTGCATCATAGTTTAATGATTACCTGGGGCCTACTGGGTGGTGGGGCCCTCGAAGCCTGGAATGAAAAGGATGTGTGACTTACATGGATCGAGGGAAAGGGGCTCACAGAGACTGCTTATGTATAGGGCCTAGAGTTCTGTACAACACCTCAGCCCCCAATAATATCCAACTGTAGAGTCACAGCACCATACATCTATCACAGGTCACAGGTCTACGCCGGCAGTTCTACAGTAGACCAGCAGTTATAGGATGGAAGGTAAGGTGAGGGGTTAGTATGGTTAGTGTGTAGGATAAATGGTTAAGGTTAGGAATTAGTTAATGTTAGGGGTTAGTTTTGTTAAGGTTAGGGTTTGGTGTGGTTAGCATGTCAATCAATTTGATTTGACACGACCTATAAACGTTTATTGCCAAACTGCTAGTCTAGACATGTGGTGATGTCACTTCCTACCCAAAACTGCTGACGTAGACCTAAATGGTCCCACTCAAGTATCCAGAGAGCATATGGGAAGACGGAAGGCAAGATAAGTGCGTCTCCGTTGTTAGGTTATTAAATTGAAAGTTCAGAATAATTACCCACCATGTGGTTGGATTTACTGATCATTAGTGGGATTCTAGTTAGTGTTAGTGGACCATGCAGTGCAATGTCTGGAAGGTGCAAGCTACGTACAGTATATGAATATAGGGGTTTGTTAGCGTGCTTTTCCACTGTATTAAGATAAGACTAAATATCTTCAAAACTAGAAATCGGATGTAGGTGCCTGGCTCATTTATTTGGTACCGTGGCCTGTAGACGACGTTCCTGCCACCCAAACCTGACACAGACAGACGCAGGACACAAGTTCAGCACATGGTTTTTTTTTTTTTTACCTTTTTCCACGTGGGAAATGCCTTCCCCCATTTCGCATCCATACAGCACAGTTTAAGTACAGTATACTCCACAAAACACATTTTTCTTCTTTCCTTTCTTTTTCTCTTCTTTCTCTCTTTGCCTCCAACTCCTCCCCCAGCAAGCTTTGTCCATCTCTGGCTCCAGGAGCCACACAGGGCTCAACAATAACTGGCAGCAACCTCAGCGCTGCACCAAACTCTAACTCCCATGGAGCCCTGTGGGAGTCCGAGGCACTGCTGCAATCCAGGGAGGCTGCCATCCATTGCTCCAGGGGAGGTATAGATCGGAATGTGTTCTCACCCCCAGTCCTTCCAGAATAGAGACGTTCCGGCCGTCCGCCACAATACTTTAGGTCTCTGTTACCCAGTGGGCATTTCCTTAATACTAATGTAAGCCTGGCAGTGCTGGTCTAATCGAGGACCCTTAGCTGTGTATGTGCTAGTGCAGTGGCTTAGCGACAGATGCCTTGTTGTTCGATTCATAATTCATTGAACATGATCTCTAAGATCTAAGCTGGGACTTTGTCGCTGTTCCTCAAACTTACCACAAGTTGTAAGGTCCACATGTCAGAGTTTCACTACTTATTGGTCTTTATGTCTAAGGTGAGACAAGTCTAGTTTTACTTGTTTGTGTACTCTCTTAAATCTCCTGGTACTTTAATGGCACCAGGTGGTTCTTTACTGGGTTTTGTGCTTCCTTGTAGAACTATTGCTTGACAAAACCATTTCATTCTGGGAAATGTTTTTTTTTTTTTTTTGCATTTGAAGATGATTATTTGTACTTTATAAAAAAAAACTTCTAATATGTAGAAAAGAAAAAACTAATCTTTAATGTGTGGTAGGCAGGCAACTACCAGATTAGCCTGTGTTACTGTATGCAGTAGGAGTTCTTTTGAAATCATAACCCACTGGTTTTTCACAAATCTGTTACCATCATTAGCCTGTTAACAGATCTAAATAAATAAAAGGTTCTTTCTGGAACCTTCATGTTTGATGGGTGTTTTGTGAACTTGAAATGGTTTCCCTATGGCATAGCTCTGAAGAACCACTCTGACACCTTTTATTTTTAAGAGTGTAGGTGGCAGAGAGGATGGTTCAGAGATGCAAGCTGGTAGTGTTAGGGTGGCATGGCAGTATGTATTGCTCACATGGCAGTTACCATCGCCATCTCCATGTTTAATAATAATAATCAATAATAATTCTTTGCATTTATATAGCGCTTTTTTCACTACTCAAAGCACTCAGCAATTGCAGGTTAAGGGCCTTGCTCAAGGGCCCAACAGAGCAGAGTCCTTATTGGCATTTGCAGGATTCAAACTGGCAACCTTCCGATTGCCAGTGCAGATCCCTATCGTCAGAGCCACCACTCTGCCTCTGTTTGTAAAGCATAGGCTCATTGGCCTTGGCCTGAACACAGAGTGGGATCCATAAGAGTGGAATTCACCTGTTGTTCCGGGAACAGTAGGACAAGGAGCCAAGGGAATGCTGGGAGTTGGCCGTATGCTGCCGTGAAACATCATTCGCTTTGCTTGCCTAATTGCTTTCCTTTGAAGTTGCCACAAGTAATCAGCTCTGCTGGAGTCGGGCTGAACAAGCCGCCCGGATGAATGACCCATGCAGAGCTCTTTTTTTTTATAGTAAGTCCGCAGGGTTTGGAAACTTTCAGATAAATGTTTACACAGTTGCAAAACAGACTCCATGATTTTCGATGAATAATTGGCCTAATGGTACCAAAAAAAAAAAAGCACTATTTTTTCAGATGCACAGCCGAGGGCGAATCTGGACGGAAGTCCAGCAAAAGGTGCGGCTGAGCTTTGGAGCGAATGATGCAGGGATCCGGATGAGAACAAGCAGGGTTAATTCTCCGTACACCCCACAGCATCCCCTTTTGGCTATTTGCTTCTGAGAAAAAAAACAAAACCCACTTTAGCTTAATCACTTTATAGCCCTCTCAGCCCCCACCTCCACTTACTTTCTTCCTCATTTAGAAGGTTTATACTTTATCTGTTAAATGGTTTGCTGATGTGAGGAATGATAAAAAAAAAAGGTCCCTTGCAAGATAAAGCTTGGCGAGAGGATGTTTGCGTTTTGTTCGGCTTGGAGTTGGACCACCCAGGTCAGCTTCCAATCAGATCTCAGCTGTGGGGCCTCATGTCCGGTCACAAAAAGCTGCACAGGGACAAGTTGTTAACAAGCACTGAAAACTGAGGATGTGATCCAGTATGGAGTGATGCCTTATGCCCATTATGTGGTGCACTGGCATCCTGTACAGACAGTGCAAACACCATGTGAATGTCCACACGTCTCCTCAGGCACTGCAGCTGTATAACATCTCAGAGGTGGCCTAGCTGACCTACAGTCTGGATCATGGCAGGTTCGTTGCACTTTTCAGATGTGGCCTCTCCTCACTACAATGTGCACAGGCAGAGCAGGACAGTGTTTGACTTCATCTGCCTCACGATGGATAGTATAAAGCTCTCTGGCATGAAGAGGGTGGCCCACAAATAGAGGAAAGACACCCTGGACATCCCCACCTCACCTGAACTGCTAAGGGGCTTATCATCAGTTAGCTACCATGGGTTTGGATTTAATGGTTCTGAGTTTATAGTTAGCGTTAGTGGTCCATACAGTGCAATGTCTAGAAGACTCATGCTAATGCATATTATATGTGGGGAAATCCATGTCCTGCTACTTCATCCTACAATCTCTGGAAGAAACTTGGCTGGGGCGCCATAGTTTTACCAGACTTTGCCCTGCTCATGAGGGGAACATCAACTGGAGGGACCTGTAGAAACCAAAGACTATCCACAAGGACCTGTTGAGACTCTAATTGCAGTCAAGGCAGAAGTCGACTGAGAGAAAATAGTCTCTGACAGCATCCACAAAAGGCACAAGGACCCGCCATGGTGGGCTATCTAGGAAGGACTGCCTCTCTGATTCTTCATAAACTGTGCAGAGACAAATATGGTTTATGGTGCATCACACAGGAAGAAAGTGTCATCTGTTGAGAATGCCTGGTGGCATAGCCCAAGCTGGATATTCTGCAACAAAAACTGATAAAGTACATGATGAGGAATAACCACTTGTTCCTGGTGACCTTCATGGACAAGATTTGGTGCCTCCACTGCAGTGTGAAGAATAATGTTTGGCTCTCATTGAGCACAGAGAGGATGTGGATCCAGAGGGACATCCTCAGCTTCGGCAGAGACTGTTGTGACTTGGACTGCCTGAAGGATGAAGAGGGCTGATCTTCACCCCAACACAAAGTAATGCTCTATCAGCACTCACCTGCTTATATTGTGTACGAGGACACAGAGGATGGATGTTTAGGATCCACTACTGTGCAGAAGGTCAGGCATCATAATCCAGTGCTATGTAATGTGACAAATGTATCGTGGAGAGAGCAGTAAATCAGCTCACGATTAGACCACAAGGTGGCACACTATCTTAGAAGATCTAGTGCCTGGTTAGGGTGGTAATAGGGCTGGCACATGGACAGTGTCACTCTTGATTGCATTTTTGACTAATTTGGAACACATTTTCATGTAAAGATTATTTATGTACATATATAAAGTGCACAATCCAAAGACATGCATGTTAGGTGGATTGGTGATTCTAAATTGGCCCTAGTGTGTGCTTGGTGTGTGGGTGTGTTTGTGTGTGTCCTGTGGTGGGTTGGCGCCCTGCCCAGGATTGGTTCCTGCCTTGTGCCCTGTGTTGGCTGGGATTGGCTCCAGCAGACCCCCGTGACCCTATTTGGATTCAGCGGGTTAGAAAATGGATGGATGGATGGATATAAAGTGCATTTTCTCCAAAATATCAAGTGACTATCAAGTGCTCATTCTGGCCATTAACCACCCAATATTTATGGCCAGTATTATTAGCATAAATGAATTGTCTCATCAGATTTCTGAACTCTCTTCTGATAAATATAAACACAATTATCTGATAAGTTCCTGAGAATATATATGTGTGATTTAATGGCAATTCACTCCATCTTTGTATTCTGCCTCAAAGAGAGAAGGATGACATTAAGGAGAAGGTTAGGTTTGAAGTGCAAAGTGGTCCAGGGAATCATAATCATCTACGTTATGGGACACATCCTATAAAGGGGGAGTATGAGTTTATTGGGGACACTCTGCAAAAATTTAGGAAATAAACAGTAGAAGTATTAGTAGCTGTTGTGTGTGAAGCTCTAGATGGCGTATGGAGCCAGAAGAAGACATACAGATGTGTCATCAGTCCCAAGATGATCTCCCTCTCTGAGCCTCACTACACTAGGCAGTAATGGAGGCCCACAAAAGATGCCGATAGTCGCTGAGCCAGAGGCTAATTCTCTTTGTACACTTTAAGGGAATTTTTAATTGGACAGGCTCAGTTGAGGGGGCTAATGAGTGAGGGTCACTCTGAACATCATATTGCCATCATGCTGGTTTATTGAAAATTTGTAATGAGAAAGAATACAAAGCATATCAAAGAGAGGGGGGATGCAGTTTAATGTCCTTCCGTTGTTTAAGAGAGCTCTGGTATTCCACAACACAACAGAATGTAACATCAGGTAAGCCACGTAATGCACTTCAGAGTCACGAGGTCTGGTGGCATCGGGGTGAGGAAGGTACCGCCAGCCCTGGTGCACAGGTACATGGCCCACTCATGCATGCAGTCATATCAACCCTCAGATGGGACCAGTTTACAGTGGTAGATCTGGGAGGAAAATTGGAATACCCAAAAGAAAAAATAAAGCTACAGAGGTGCAATTATTGAACATCCTGTATTTAAATCCAGCAGCTGCTCAGATTACTTTATGTCATTAACAATAAAGCATAGCCTGTAAGGTCACTGAGAGCTCAAAAACTAGGACGGCTTTCATTTACCCATTTCCTCAGAACTCCATTTTTTTCATTAGAAGATCACATTGAACCAGAAGCTATCCTTGTTACATTGGGTACAAAGCACAAGCCAGATCTCAAACGGATGCCATGGCAGTGCATGAAACGCACGCACTTTTCTAGCCCAACAAATCTTTGGGATGTGGCAGAAATCTGAGTGCCCGGTCTCAACTGTCGAAGATATGGAAAGAAAGTGTATGCCTCATGCAGACAGCAAGCAGCCTGAAATCTGAATTCAAATCACTAGAGCTGTCAAGCAGTGTGCCAACCTCTGTGCCAGCCAAGAACTTCAATAACACTGGCTGCAATAAATCTTGTCCTTATAACGGAACTCCTAGAAGACAATAAGAACATGCAGACTACATGCAGATAGGGTCATAATATTGCCATGTTTAACGTAGTCACGTTTATACAGTAAATGACTTTGCAAAGTTATCCATTCTGAGCTGTCTTCTTCCATCATTATTGAGTTGGCAGAAGCCTACAGTGCACTGCTGTACGTCCAGACCCGTGACCTGTACTTGTCTATTTCTCATAGACATTTTAGAAAGTGAAAAAACAACAATTCCATTTTGAAATGTGGAGGAACTATTCCTTTACATCAATAGAACTTTGAGTTCATCGAGCAACATTTGCCATGAGACCTGTTTATAACCTGACTGTTCCTTGCAGGCATGTTTTATACCAGTTGGCGCAATCCCTACTTCACGCTGAGCTCTCTATGCCAAGGACTGAGCCCCTGGACCCAATTACACCATGTCAGACTACAGGCTCCTACAAACATCGTGGACGCCTGCGTTTAATAGGATTGCCTTGACATCGACTCTTTCAAGCAGCTGCTCAGTTAGTTTCTGTATCTTGCTATGAAATATTTCAAACATATTTCAAAACAAGAAAAGCTCAAGGCATTTTCAAAACCAACCAAAAGAAATTAGTGCAAAACGGTTCTGCAACAGATTAAAAAAAGGTAAAGGTGTTTGGTAAAGTCAAGTACAACCCTTAACATTTTGGAGCCCTGGGTTTGAATTTTAGCTCAGACACTGAATGCCCACAAAAATGTACTGATTGATTGGCTGCACGAAATTCATCGGGTTTGGGTACCCTACAAGGGACTGGCACCCTATTCAGGCTTGGATGCCCAGTTCTTCTGGAATACAATACAATACAATTTTTATTTATAGAGCACAATTTAAAAACAACCGAGGTTGACCAAAGTGCTTTACAACACTATTAATAAATACACAATAAAACAGACACAAATTATAAAACATGATATCACACAAGCTGTAAACACAGGCGAAGTTCCTAAGGCCAAAAACACAGAACAATAGTTCAAGAGATGTTGAACGCCAAGGAAAATAGATACGTTTTAAGAGTGGACTTAAAAACAGACAAGGTTGGAGCAGTTCTAATGTGAAACGGGAGATCATTCCATAACTTGGAATAGGTGTACCTAGGGTGGTACCTTTTTACTTTTAGCCAGCATTTCCCTTATGGTAAGCCTATAAATCAGGGGCACTCAACTCCAGTCCTGGAGGTCCACAGTAACTGCAGATTTTTGCTTTAACCGTATTATTAACTTGACCCCATTAATTCACCTTAATAAAAAGAAAAGTGTCTGTGGATCTGTCTACGTGTCTGGTTACTATGCCTCCATCATTCCAAGAGATGGTGCATCAGTGTGGCAATGTGGTTAAGGCTTTGATCTTCAAATCCCACTATTGTCACCGTGTGACCCAGAGAGAGTCACTTCACCTGCCTGTGTCCCAAATGGGAAAAGAAAAGAAATGTAAACAACTGTATCTCAAATGTTGTAAGTCACCTCGGATAATGGAGTCGGCCAAATAAATGTAAGTGCATCATGAACATTTGCCATAATGCATTTTATTGCTACAAATGTTTGTGATGCACCATCTGTTGGAATGACAAAAGTCACTGCATTTTATTACTACATCCATTATCCAACTTGCAATATCCTAACTACAGGGTCACGGGGGTCTGCTGGAGCCAATCCCAGCCAAGACTGGGCACAAGGCAGGAAACAAACACCAGGCAGGGTGCCAGCCCACCGCAGGGCACACACACACACACAACACACACTAGGGACAATTTAGGATCACCAATTCACCTAACCTGCATGTCTTTGGACTGTGGGAGGAAACCCACACAGACACGGTTAGAACATGCAAACTTCACGCAAGGAGGACCCGGGAAGTGAACCCAGGTCTCCTAACTGCGAGGCAGCAGCGCCACTGTGCCGCCCCTTTATTATTACATGCATTACAAAGTACCTTCCAATAGTTGGTGCACTGCAAATGTGAACACTAAGGTCAATACGTTAATTACTTTTATTTCAGCCCATCTTAGACAGGTAGAACAACTAGTTTGCTACTAAAGCAATATGTGTTTTATTGGGGGCGTTGAGTTTTAGTTAAATCATTTGTAACAATTCAGAACCCTTCATCGCCTATTTTAGTCTTAAACAGCAGCATTCTTGCTTGTTTTCTTAACCAGCCATCAGTTAATAATGACGTTTTAATGACAAAGGAGCCACCAGCTCTCCAGCTGACGTGCTTCCATTTAAACCTGAGTACATGCATCATGAAGTATCGGTGTTCATATAGCGTTTTGAAATAAATGAGAGAGAAGAGAAGGACCAAGAGGTACAAATCTGTTCCAGGCCGCAAAACATATGGATAATGCTGTCAGAAAAAAAAAAATACACAAAATGGTAAAGATTTGTGTTGGATGAATGAATGCACCAACAAGCCATATGATACCATAATTAAATACCAAGTCTCATTCTCTGCTAGGTCTGACTTTTAATTGTGAAACTGGTTGAAATGAAAACCTGCACCCACTGTGGACCTCCAGGACTGGAGGTCTAAAATGTTGGAGGAGACTTTATTCCATGTACTTGTCGAAGCTGCAATCTCTGCACTTAAGGGAAGATTTCTGACCTTGGAAAAAGTGAGAATAATGTTTGGAGTGGTCTCAGACTTCCAAAATCTGTTGACTAAGGAGCTGACAAAGCAATCAGAAGCCCCTGGCAACACATGAAGTCAAGGACAGCCTGACTTAGGTGGAAGACAACTTACACAGAAGTTGTAGAAATTGCATGATTTTCTTTCATTGAACATGACCGGGAATGAGCTGCTCACATCTGTTCAATGAGAAGGAGCTTTATGCAAGTCTATAGATCACCCTCAGGATTTGTGCCACTCTTCTTCATAGTGACCGTGGTTGGAGCTGAGAGGGGCTTTTCTAAACTTAAGCTTATTAAGACTTACCTGAGCTCTGCCATGACACGGGATCACCTCGGAGGTCTTGCTGAGGTTGCTGGGCAGATCTCCTACAACAATGTTATTGAAGAGTAGAAGGGTCACATTCTCAGAATTGTGTTTGTTTCTGGCCTTAAATGGTGAAAGTCCAGTGTGTTCAATATAAGCTTGAATTTCTATCTGTAAACTGCCTGTAGGCAATGTAAAAATTGGTGCAATATTTTTCGTTTAGCATTGCTTTGCATTTTAATTGCAGAATTATTTTATTACAGTGATTAAAAGTAAGTTATTGTGTTGCAACTTTTGTATTTGCATTTTGTATATTTCAATAAATGTAGTGTATATTGTACTACATTCAAGTTAAAACCATGTTATCATCCCTGAGGGCTCGGGTGCAAGAAATTATAAAATATTTCCTTCTGTGGGGGGCATGTGGCAGCAGCTTACCTAGGGCACCAGCATGGCCAATGGCTGCCAGGATTGGGAAAGAGTCACAGTGCCTGTTGAAGCCTATAGACCCCTGGAGATACCCTTTAGTGTCTATAGTGGGTAGTCAGTATGACCAGTGGCCAGGTGAAGTCACCCCAGATGTGTTTGGAGTGTGTGCCCCTTAACTTTACTATGCAGAGCCTCTAATGGAATGACTGGCTTAAGCTATAATCACCATTCTGAATTGTTTGGTGCGGTTGACCCCAGCAGGATGTCACCATTCCCTTTGAGAGGTGCAGTGAGTTTAAAACAGCACAACCAGATAATCAAAAAGATGGATGCCCCAAAACTTGTATTGACCTGCAGCAATTTGTTTCATTCTAGTTTATTCTACTGATGGCATCTGACATGATAATTGGATGGGTCTGGAGAGTCTGTGGCACTTTGTGACCATCTCCTACAAGTGTTCAACATTTGTTAAAGTCCTAAGAATTGTGATTCTCACATAAGAACTGATTGAAGCATGTTGATATCTAAATGGCTGACACACAGAGATTCACGTTTCCTATTCATATTTAAGGTGCAGTGAAGGTCATGGACTAAGTGGCAATCATCCAGCCCTTTCTTCTAGCGTCAATGCTCATTTCGCCCCTTATTTTATCGCGGTACCGTTGACTCGCTCCGACGTTGGGCTGGCTGCCATCGAGGGCAGATCGCGTCTCCAGTTTCGTTTCACAGTGGCAGAGGACTGCGCTCCTCCGTGCCTGCCGATCGGTGTATTGAGAGCCTGAAAGAAAAACCTCAAGACTTGCAGCTAAGAAAATACAGCGGCTCAAGAGGGATTTGTGAGAAAATAAAATGAAAGGCGCACGCTGAAAATGGGGAAATTCGAGAGAGAGATAATCAAATTGAGATTGACAAGATTGCGAGATAATTTCAATCACCGAGGGGACGGCGTGCGCCGCGCTTTAAAGGCCTGAGCTCCTGACAGCTGTACCGAGATACGGCGGCGATGATGAATGTAAAACGCTTCATTTACACTTTGTAATGCAGACAGATAAAGTACTGAGACGATCTTAGCCCATCCCAGTTTATCAGCAGGCTTCAAATGAGAATGTAATAAAGACAAAGTGAACGCGGCGGGCGGTCTTCACCCACCGATCGCGACTTACCCGGTGGCACGTGAACGCGTTTCACTTTTAAAAAGTGTCGCTCTGTCGTCCATGACGTGGTTCAGTCATTCGTCCATTCGTGTCTGGCATGCTGCGTCGCTTTGTGACCCTGATTTACAAAAAGTGTCCCCCTAGTGCGTATTTGACCTGGAACTAACTTCGGCTTGGCCTTAGCAGCATGCGACATTTGCGAACGGTGTGTTATTGGGATTAGGGACATCATGTTTCACATTTTGACAAAATGACATCACTAGGAAGGATATTCACATAGCTGCACGTTTTAAACTCACTTAATCTAGTTCACACTCATGCTAGCTACAGGTCCAAGGCACCAGCGTCTCAGAGTACATTCGTGCACAGGGGAATTGCCAGTTAGCCCGATCTGTGAGCTCCCGAGTGGTATTTCAACTGAAAACAAAATCGCGAAAAAGTCCTTGAAGGTCATAAAGTCGCAAGGTATGAGATCCGAGCCGATCCAAGTGGATAAATCCGATGTCACATTACGCGACCAATATTTGGGTATGTCAGATCTGTCGACTAAAGATGCTGATAGCGTCACCGGACATTGTTGATTTAAATATCTAAAAATCGTTGTTCATTTTCTGGCATTTATTTGTATGTATGTATGTATGTATGTATGTATGTATGTATGTATGTATGTGTGTGTGTATGTGTGTATGTATGTATGTATGTATGTATTTATTTGTTTTTTATACTGTGGGAGGTGATAGGCGACTTCCTATTGTCCAATCAGGAAGCGACTCCAAGTTTACGCTTAAAAAAACTCTTGAACTCTCAAGATGTGTGTGTATTTGCAGCCACATGTAGTATATGTTTACAAGCCTAATTTGAAAAATGCGTGTCATTTGCTTCTGATTGCGTGTTAACATGCATGTCATCTCTTGCTTGTGTTACACCATGTTTGCTTGTGTCTGTGTGTATTAACATAACGGTGGTTGTAATTGTGTATTTATACCTGTGTCCTTCTTTATAAGCCTTTAACTCTTTGAAGGCTGAAGATTTTTTCAGCAGCCAACAGAGAAGATCAGCAACCAACTACCGGAGCTAAAGGCATGAGAGCAAAGCGAATACACAAAGCATAATACTCCGTAGACAACGTTTTGTGTTTTAATGTTGAATCGGACTCTGACGTATTGCACTCTGATTTTGATGCAAGTGGTATGGAGATCAAAAACGAAAGTGATGTACCAGTAGTGCTGAATGTGTATGTGTTGCGGTCAGCAGCCGTGTAAAGAAACTCCTTTAAGTTGTTATAAGTCGACACCTGCATTGAAAGAGTTAAAAATGCATGCTGTGGACTGTAGGGGGCGCTCATGAGCATTCCTGAAATACGCTGACGACCCAAGGAAGCCACAAGTGTATAAACAAGAAGGGTTTTATTGTAGGGATAGTTGCATACAACAGGAAATACTACACATGTAATTGAAAAGCACAATAGGCCTTTTAGCACAGGACCTACCCACCTCACCACTTACCCACACTGTAAGGATTGTTGGTTTGTTTTTTTAGTCTCCATCACGTTTTGCTATTTCCACTGTTTACCTGCTTCGATTCTTAAGTACGTTTTGTTTGCTAATTTTTTTGCATTACTTTTGTGTTTGTCACACACATGCGAATAGGTGAAAACTTAAGGGCCTGAATAATTGTAATTTTATGCCTCACCAGGGGGCGGAGAGGTTCACAAATTGTCTTTCTCAATCCCCTACAGACCATTCTCAGGAAATCCTGCCTGGTTCCGGCACTATTGATGACGTCATTTCCACTTCTGTCCCTGGTGATGTCACTTCCTCCACTGGCCATTAAAGCCACCATCTTAAGTCAATGAGTTCAGTTCAGTTTTGGACTCTGACCTGTTAAGATCTGTTTATTATTTTCAAAAGCATTTGCATCCTGCATACAGTATACAGGTGGCTGCCCCAAACCGTTATGATATCTCAGAGTCATCCTTATCACAGTGTTTTATAACTTTTTTATTACTTGAGTGCCACCATTTTGAAATTGTCACAGGCATTATCATTTGCTTACTGTTTCAAGGACTGGTTGCTGGTCCAATGACCCTAAGGTCAAATGACTCGGGGTTCTGTCTTGTTCAGCCTATAAAAGATGGCTACACATGTCGATGGATGTCGAAGTGTTTGGTTCTCTGACTTAAAGCTGTACTTCAGTTGTGAAGAAAGGCAGACATTTTACAATGCCAGGACAGGGAGATGAACTCCTAAACCTTCATATTGGCTTTGGAAAAAACAACAAAAAAAGCAAAATTCCCACCTTGCAACTGCAGACTCTGTGACTACTGCCTGTTAGGATCCATGGCGTTGTTTGTTTAGGTAGCCTGTGACGGTCTGTTCCAGTCGTGCTCCTGTACGCACATGTGATTGTCTGCTTGTCAATCTGCACATATGTGTACAATTCTCACGTGCAATGGAAAAACCTAACTTTTTCAAAATTGAGTTTTGTAAGTTTTTGGAGTTACCAGGCTTTTCCTGATGTTATAAGGTAGTGGTGATGGTTAAATATGTCTCCATCCCGGTCATAGCACAATGGAAGAAGCTAGTATGTACACTGTATTTTACATACTGCAAGACAAAAACCTAGCAACTCCACTGACCAATGAGGAAAGACCGCCTACCAATGAAAATGT